>NW_007260278.1:889610-931492 GCF_000164805.1 Carlito syrichta | reverse complement strand
CTGGTCATGTAAAATCCATTTCTCCAACCCTGACCTGGCCAGACACACCAACACTCCCTCCTATTTAATCCCTATATATAAACTCCCAAAAAAAGCCACGGACACTGGCAACCCTCCATTCTTAGAATATGGTGGACTGGGGTCCGGCACCTGGCCCTCTCAACACCTTCCCTCTTGGTTCACCATCTTAAAACAGACTCTACGTTTCCTAAACCAAACATTCCCTGACATCCTTTCTTCCCAATGCTTCCTCTGTGCCTCTTTACAGTGACCCTTACTAGCAGCCATTCCCCTTCCAGCTTTTCCCAACTACACTCTCAACACGTCCATCCACGGGGAAATTATAGTCGAATCTCATGTACCCCTCTGAGAAATAACCTCTAATTCCTCCTACCTCTGTATCAACTCGCCACGTGCCCCCTATAACAACATTCTTTGTTTGGCCTACACAAACCTCACAAAGGCCCACTTCCTGCCGCCCAGCCTATTTTTGTGGTGCAATGGCACCCTCCTCTCCCGAGCTTCAAACCTAACTCATCCCTGCATAATTGTCATGTTGGTCCCTCAGCTCTCTTTATACTCCATGACCGACCTCCAGACACTTTTAACCCCCAGGCATTCACACAAAAGGGCCGTCTTCCTCCCAGTTATGGTTGGATTATCCCTCGCATCCACTTTCACCTCCCTCAGTCTGGTGGTAGGAGCTCTGGGCTACTCACTATGGGCAGTAGAAGACCTACAAAACAAAATCCAAATGGCGCTAGACACCACCTCAGAATCCATCGGGTCACTACAAAGACAAACAACCAACTTAGCACAGGTAACCCTCCAAAACCGCAGAGCCCTAGACCTCCTAACAGCCGAAAAATGAGGCACCTGCCTCTTCCTCCAGGAAGAATGCTACTATTATGTCAATGAATCAGGGCTCATTGAACAAAATATCACAAACTAAATGACCTCTCCTCACAACTTCAATGAAAAAAGCCCACTCAAATTAACAGTTGGTTTCCAAACTCCTTCCTCACATGGCTTCTTCCTATCGTTACTCCAGTCATTCTCCTTCTCGGCTTGTGCTCCTTTCTACCTTGCATTATAAAATTTCTTCAATCTCAATTCCAAAAAATTTCAAATCGAACCATTAATCAGTTTCTTTTACAGAGTTACAGCCTCCTACCCACCGAGGACCCAGGCCTCAACAACTCAAACCTTACTGCCTCCTAAACCTTCTCGCCCCATTTTTCATTACAGACATGGCCTTCAGGCCTTATTACCTCCAACTCAGGTTTTCAGCATTCCTTGACCATCTTTGTGACAAATGGCTCCTCCCTTTCCCTTTCTCGACAACTGGCCGGACCAACTTGCATTCTTCTACCTCCAGGGCACCTTCCAAGACTTCCACCCCAGCAAATTTTTTCTTTTGGTGCCTTCTTATGGGGCCTCATGTGGCTGGTCCTTTCACCCACCTCACCCAACAATGCCCTCCACCAGCAGGAAGTAGTTAGACCGATCATCTCTGCCCCTTTATCCCTTAACCAAAGAGATGAGAATGAAAGGCCCCAGTCAGCCACGAGGAACCCGCCCCCTCCAAAGGCTAAGCCTAGGCATGGCCCCCACCTAAAATGGCACTCTCGCCTAAGAAGGCGCCCGGACAAACTAACATGAAGGCTCAGATAAGGCTTTCCGGGTTCTTCTTCCACAACAAAGCCCACCATTCCCATGCCCGCGAGATCCCCCACCAATCCCAAAAATGCCTCACCTGCCAACCAATAGGTAACCGACAGGTCGCTTTAAATTTCTATAAAACCTGCTAAACCCCTGCCTCCATGCTGCAATCTGATTCTCAGGTTCTGTAGCCACTGCACTCATCCCATTAAATCTCTTGGCCTTAAAGGGTGAGTCTCACTGTGCGTCACCATCTTTCAATATGTACAACTCAGGTGACATCCTTGGCAACCTCCTGTATTCCCTTCCTGTTGTAGTCCATTTCTGTTGCTGAAATACAGTACCAGAGACTGGGTTATTTATAAAGAAAATACATTTAATCATTATGATTCTGGAAGTTGAGAAGTCCAAGATCATGGTGCTAGCATCTGATGAGGGCAGTTTTCTGCAGCATCATAACATGGTGAATAGGCAGAAGGGCAAAAAAAAAATCATAAGCAAGAGAAAGTTCACTTTTATAACTAACCTATTCCTGTGATGACTAACTCACTCCCATGATAATGGCATTATTCGGTTCATAAGTGTAGAACTCTCATGACCTAGTCACTTTTAAAGGCCTCACCTCTTAACTGTGTTATATTTGCTTTTAAGTTTCCAACACATGAATTTTTGGGGGATTCATTTAAGCCACAGTATTCCATTCCTGGCAACTAAAGTGTGCGTCCTTCTCATATGCAAAACACATTCATTCCATCTCAAGAGTCCCCAATGCAGCCTTAACTTATTCTAGCATCAACTTAAAAGTTTGCAGTCTCATCGAAATTAAATATAGGTGAGACTTTAGACATGATTCACCCTGAGGAAAATTCCTTCAACTGTGAGCTTGTGAAATTAAAACACGTTATCTACTTTCAAAATACCATGTTGGAACAGGCATAGGATAGATATTTCCATTCCAAAAGGAGAAATAAGCAAGAAAAGAGGGGTAATCGACCCCAGATAAGTTCAAAACGTAATAAGGAAAATAGCGTTAAGTTCTAAAGCTGGAGAATAATCTTCTTTGACTCCATGTTTTGCATCCTGGATACACTGGCATAGGAGGTCAGTCCAAGACCTTGGGCAGTCCCATCCTTATAGCTTTGCTGGGTGCTGCCCATATAGCAACTCTGATAGACTGGGTCTCATGCCTGCCACTTTTCCAGGCTGGAGTTGCATACTGGTAGTTTTACAGTTTTAATGTCTCAGGCGTAACCTCATTTCCATGGCCCCTCTGGGCATCACCCTTTTGGGGACCCTCCGTGGCAACTTCATTGCCCTGGTAGGAGAAATCTGTGGTGGTTTCACCCCTGTGGAAATTTTCTGCCTGGGATTATATGCAGCCAGCACATCCTCTGAAATCTAGGTGGAGGAAGCCATGCCTCCATGTGGCTTGTATTCTGTGTGCCTCCAGAATTAGCATCACATGAATGCTGTGAGGGTCTGTGACTTGTACTTCTCTGAGTGGCAGGCTGAGTCACATTTGAAGTCACTTGAGCCACAGTTCTGGCAGCTGAGAGATGGTACACCAGAATGTGGGAAGAAGAGTTTCCATGAAGCTCTGGGCCTGTGATGCAAGGGCAACCTTGAAGATTTCTGAAGCGCCTTCCTTGTCTTTCTCTCATTCGCTTGGTGACTAGCACCTGATGCCCTTCTTTCCATAGTAATCTCCTTAGCGAATGGTTGCTTGGCCTTTAGAATACCGTCCCTTAGCATTCTCTCCCAAACATAACTTTTTACTCTTTACATGACCAGGTTGTGACTTTTCCAATTTTTTTCCTCTGTTTCTCTTTTAATTATGAATTATATCTTTAAGTTATTTCTTTGCTCTTGTATCTCACTATATGAGCTTGAAAGTAACTGCATGGCAACTGGAATATGTTGCTGCTTAGATATTTCTTCTACCAGACATCCTGGTTTGTTACTCTTAAATTACACCTTCTGTAAAGCACTCAGGCATGAACAAAATTGAGCCAAGTTCTTTACTACTTTATAACAAGAATGGTCTGTACTTTAGTTTCTAATACCTTGCTCCTCATGTTTGTCTGAGATCTCATCAAAATGGACTGTACTCTCTATATTTCTATCAGCATTCTGTTCATGTCCACTTATATAATCTCTAAGAAGATTCAGACTTTCCCTGCAGCTCTCCTCTTCTTCTGAGCCTGTGCCATAATTTCCCTTAATGCTCTGTTCACTGCAGTACAGGCTATTTCTATCCTGCTATTCTAAATTATTCCAGCCCATTACCATACTCATTACCCAGTTCTAAAACTGCTTTCATAGTTTTAGATATTTGTTACAGCAACATTCCTACTTCTCAGGACCAATTTTCTGATTTAGTCTATTTTCTGCTGCTATAACAAAATACCTCAGACCACGTAATTTATAAAGAAAATAAATTTACTTTTCATGGTTCTGGCACCTGTGAAATCTAAAAGCATGATCGTGGCATCTAGTGAGGGCCATCCTACAGTGACATCCCATGGTGGAAAGGGAGAGGACCAAGAGAGTATTCATAAGAGATACCTCACACCTGTAATGACAGCATTAATCCATTCACAAAGATCGATCTCTCATGACCTAATCACTTTGTAAACTATTAATGCTATTATATTGGCAATTAAATTCCAACATACAAATTTTGGGGAACACATTCAATCCACAGCACTCACCAACTGTGAATTTTAAGGGGAAAATTCATCAACCCCAACCTGACAAGGGAATGGTTCTCAGGAGCTCAGTTCTTTTAGAAATATGATTTTGAATGGCACCACCAAATAAGCCACCAAGACACAAGAGTGTAGCTAAGGACAGTGAAAGTGACAATGAACAGCATAGGGAGGTGGGGGTGATAACCAAGGGTATAGAAAACATAGAATGGTTAATGGAGTAGGTGGTATATAAGCACCAGTTGCATACTAAGACTCACTGTAGTGGTATTATAGTTTATCCCACTACCATTCCTCCTTTAAGAATTTTCTCAGAAAGTGGTCCTTTAGAACCTTTAGAGCAACTGCTGTCAAAATATATGGAAAAGTGGGTCAGTGTGGTTCAACGGTTAGACTTTGCCACACATGAAGTTTTGCTTCTCAAATCTTTAATAAATGAATAAATCACCAGTGAAATGCACAGAATAACCAACTACAGAGCTTGTTGGAGGTACTAAGTCCTGGACATAAGGGGAGAAAAACACAAGCAAGAGAAAGCTCAAGCAAAAGAAAACTTCCCATTATGTTGCTAAGGATTTGCCATATTTGCATCATAATCTGAGTTTCTACATGCCCAATTCTGCTTCATCCTGTCTTTTGTTCTCTTTCCCAGATGTCAGCTCTACAGCATAGTCTGAAGACTTTCTCTGCCCACTCTTGCTAACCCTCTTGCACTCCTAACTCTTTCTCAGTGTCTGCTTCTCAGAGGACCTAATGAGCACAGTACTTAGCTTAATGATATTCTACATTAATCCTAATTTTCAAAATCCAAGACTCCTTAGGAAACTAGTCTCACACACAATCTTCACTTAGGATCTGGAACTAATGTAGATTTTTCTGTCCGCCTCCACAGAATCTCATCAGGAAGCAGATTTAATACTTTCTTAATTCTGGTGAACCTTATATCTCTGTAGTCTTGAACTGACAAGATGAAAATTCTCATCTTTAGTCAATGTACTATAAAAACAAGTAGCTTTTATTCCTGTCAGAACCTGCAAATTATTCCAACATATTATTCAGTAAGATTTTGAAATGCAATTTTTCACCACCATTCATAACTAGTATTAATAACTATAGAACAATGTGGATGAAAAGTAGGAGTAGGCGTTTTAAAGATATGTGAATATGACTTATATGAAAAATGCTTGAAGAACGAGCTGAATGCAATTTTCTTATTCTAGGTTGTGAAAGTGGGTGATTTTTCTATCTAATCCTTCTTTTGTGTTACTTTATTTTATTAATTTAGAAAAGATCCACCATAACTGTTGTAAAAGAAATACCTCCTCAGACTTCTTGGTCAGTTAACGTGTGATCCCAAGTCAAAGTTAGCCATTACCACCCCTTCATAACACAGACATCCTTAAAACTGTAAAATAAAATGTTACTTCTTTAAGATAAATTAAAAATGAAAAGTGGCAAGATAGAAAAGAACGACAGAGAAAAAATACTCTGCAGTTTAGTAGTTAAATGCAAGCAGACTGATAAAAAGTCACATGAAAAAATTCTGGATAATTGTAATTAATAGGGTATAGGTTCCTACCAAAAGCATGTGAACAATATCTGTTTACCTGATTTCCTAAAATATAAAATAGTGAATCTTTGCAGATACTTATGTTTAGAAATAGGAATATAATATATGTTCAAAATATAATTTATATACAGGGAAGAGATTATATTACTAATACTTGAATGCATTGTAAGCACTGAACACTATATGCTAGTTCCTGGATCATAGTGAGATTTAATTAACTACCATATTAAATGCTATTTCTTTTTCCCACAAACATTTGAATGAGCGTTCTGGAGGAAAACACTATAATTATAGACCAAAAGAAAGGTGAAAATACGTTTTAAAAAAGTCAAATTCACTGATTGAAAGAAAAACAGAGTCCCTAGATATATATGTTAATGCAAATATAGAGAAAATGAATCTTATTCAACATGACATTAGAATATCGGCAAAAGAACTCTGTTGAATCTATCTAGAAATATGAATTTAAGAGGAAAATGAAGAATAACTGAAGAAAACACAAAAGCAAACCCTTTGCCCCGAGGTATCTGCCTTTAGCTTAATTATAAATTCAGTACATATTTTCTTGTTTAACCTCAGTATTTATTTTTTTCTTTCCCTCTTCCTCACATTTTAAACATATTTCTTTGCTCTATTTAGTACTACATATCTTTAGTTTTTAAGATACTTTCAGACAAGATCTTTTTCTGTTATGTGTCCTCATCAGTAGATACCTATATGTGAAGTTTGGGTTGTTATACTGGTTATTGTATGCAGGAAATTGTCACAAATTATATATATAAGAACTAGACCAAATTCTGAGAACATATTGTTCTTCATATAAAATGGAAGTGGTACAACAAATTTTTTATCATTATTCAAAATATTATATTCATATAAACTTGATGTTTATTCAAAATAGGCTTAGATTTTTAAATTTTTATAAATTTCCACACTAAATACTCAGTAATAAATTGAAAGTGCAAAATTCACATAATAAACTTTTCCTGGAGTAAATTTTACAATGCTAAAGTTATTAATGAATATTATATTTTAACAAGTACATTCACATTTATGAGCACACAGGCAAACACACAAATACCAAAATGTCTAATAATGAAAATGATGGCACTAGGATTATTAATATCTCCCATTGTTTAAGAAAAGAAAATAAGGTTAAGAGAATTTAAAGAATATTACACAGAGGTTGTAACGGAGGCTTTCGCCTTTAAATGTCACTTCTATTTCACCTGAAGTAGCAATAAATATCTATGAATTAAATATATTTTCTTGATTTACAGTTGTTTTTTTTTTTGAGTTGGAGTCTTACTCTGTCGCCCAGACTGGAATGCAGTGGCCGCTCCCGGCCACCGCAGCCTCGACCTGCTGGGCTCCAGCGATCCTTCCGCCTCAGCCTTCCAAGTAGCCGGAATTACAGGCATGTGCTACTACGCCCGGCTGATTTTTTGATTTATTGTAGAGATGAGGTCTCACTGCCCAGGCGGGTCTCGAACCCGCGGGCTCAGGTAATCCACTCACCTCAGCCTCCCAAAGGCGCGGGATTACAGGCTGAGCCACCGAGTCCGGCCTATTTACAGTATTTTTTATAAATGGTAATAGTTCTGAAAAAAACCAAGAGTGATTTGGAATAAAGTTAACTTGGTGTCAAAACTATTAATTGCAATGAAAACTGTATTATCGATTGAGAAAATTATTGGGCTCCATGAAAATCGATTGGTGTATTATATATATTGTATTATATATTCATGATTCTTTGCACCATGTATATTATACTTCATTTACTATTTGCATATTCAGTGCATAAATAAATGTGGAGTTACATGAAAATAATTTCATGAAAATTAAATATATCTATAATTCATTTTCAGAAACTTTGGGGCCCAATGCATTTTGAATTTTTATTTCATTTTATAAAGATAATCTGATCCAATCACAGATATATATACCCCCGAACCATCCCACATACATGAGATGAACTAAAGATTTTAAATAACCTAACATCAGTTCTGGTCAAACTTTATTACCAAAAGAATTAGTGAAGATCTGTTTGGAATCATTAGACAAATAAGCAAAATATAAATAAAATCGGTAAGCAAATAAATTTGATTTTTTTTTTTTTTTTTGAGTTGGAGTCTCACTCTGTCGCCCAGACTAGAGTGCAGTGGCCACTCCCGGCCACGGCAGCCTCGACCTGCTGGGTTCTGGCGATCCTTCCGCTTCAGCCTTCCAAGTAGCCGGAATTACAGGCACGCGCTACCACACCCGGCTGATTTTTTGATTTATTGTAGAGATGAGGTTTCACTGCCCAGGTGGGTCTCGAACCCATGGACTCAGGCAATCCACTCACCTCAGCCTCCCAAAAGCGCGGGATTACAGGCTGAGCCACCGAACCCGGTTTATAAATTTGATTTTTAAAGCTTTTTGGATTGAAGATATAATTGACTTTAGACCTGTAAATTTGTTTTAAAAATTTGTTGATAATAAAATAATTAGCAATATAGTTTGATATTACTGAAGGAACAATGTACTTTTCATTAAAGATATGCCATGCTGAAGACTAAGAAATTAGCCAATATTAGAGTAATCTTACCCATTTGACTAAAAATAATGCCTGAATATAAGTAAACATATTGATTATCATACTGATAAATAAATTTATTGAAATCTTATTAATTGTCCTATACGTATTTCAGTATTCAGGAAATGCTTAGAAATAGTTAACTTAGCAGTCAGATTTGCAGATATTAAGCAAGGTAAAAAATCTAGTAGGTGCCCAAGTCACAAGGATAACCCAATCTGACTTTAGCACAACTTGAAATACAAGGCTAAACTGAATAAAACTCTCAGTTGTATGTAAAATATGACATAAATTTGTTTTATGTTATTGTATTTGGATTCAACTCTCTCAGCAGCTACAAGATGTAAATAACAGTAGCCCTGAAAAAATGATTTGAAATTTTAATATATTTTAATAATTGAAATATTATATATTGATAATGACAACCAAAGAGGATATTGTCATAGAATCTCGTGTTAGCAATAAATAGATAAACTTACCACAATGTAAACTTTTTAAACCATTGGTGGGTCAGATTATAAAATTTTGTCTGTATTTTCATAGTATTTCTCTTTAATTGAATAGTGACAAGGTATATACTATCAAAGTTTGGACTGTTCTATGTCATGGAGGCATTTTAATGTTTTTAAGATATATTTATTGAATATATGAGTCTGTGTCAACTGTCTTTTTACATTCTTGGGATAAAACTGTAAATTTAAATTTATCCCTGCCCTCAATGAGCCCAATTTGTATGTCCTACATTGCAAGATTTAAAAAATCTTATTTCAAATTTATCAGAATTATATTTCATAATATATAATTTTTATTAGCATGACTATGCTATATTTTTTTTATACAAAATTGTGTATTTATTTTTGTATATTTAAACTTTAGTCACCTTCAAAGTACTCTCCACATTTGATGCAATACACCTATCTAGATACTTATTTCACTACTCAAAACAGTTTTTAAACTCAATTTTGATGACTTTTAGTGCTTCTGCCATTTTTTGGTTTTAACTCTTCTATATCAGCAAAATGTTTTCCTTTGAGGACTTTTTTTCATCAGGAGAAACACAAAAAGGTTGCTGGGGCAAGACCGAGTAAATAAGGAGGGTGGGGCATGGGGGTCATGCTGATTTTGGTCAAAAACTGCTGAATACTCTGTGCGATGTGGGCAGGTGAACTCGTAAATCACCCATCATGAAATGGACAAATGCAATGAAAGAATTTCTAAAAAACAAGACAAAAAAAACCCCCAAAAAATAAACAACTGAAGCCTCTCACAGCCTCTCACAACAATACTAGCTGGTATGATGCAATGGGTTCCTAGAATATTTACGTAGCAGGAGAATCCTGTACTATAAGGGGTCTGCCCTCCAGAAAATAATTTTTTTTTGGAATCCCCTCCTGTATGAAAGAAATGATGATTAAAGTCATATCTAGTAGGTAAAATTGGCAGAATTTTACATCTGATTGCATAAGTAGAGGTTAAGTTAAAGAAAAAAAATCCAGAATGACCCTCAAGTTTCTGTGCAGTGGCAAGGTGGAAGTTGGAAACAGCAACTGTGATAGAGATGACAAGAGAAACACCAGGGTTAGGAACATGAGAATCAGTCCAAATATAGACAAAAGAGTCTGAGAAGCCCTTGTGACAAAATTTCTTGCAGCAGGATCAAGTGGCAGGGTGAGGACCTACACGTTATCTCTTAAAATAAAAGATAACTAGCCCTTATGCCTAGTAGATGGGCCAGAATCAAACCCAGTACAAGCCTACTACTAGGCTAGAAACCTGGCTACCAAAAGAACATGAGACTGTATATATAAACATTAATCAAATTCATTAAAATCTATTAAGTATAACTCTCCTATCCATCTTTACTTTTAGTCATAGAGCAACTATATATAAGTCTAGAAGTGAAGGTAACTTCTCCTAGAACATTTCTTGGACCAGCACTGCCAAAACGGAAATCTGTAATTATTCAGTTATGTGTTTATGGCCAACCAAGTCAATTTTGTACTTCTGTATACACAACTTCTAATTTATATATTGTTTTTTTTGATAAGTTATTCATTCTAAAACTTGTGGTCATTTTGGCCAGCTTTCCTAAATGAGAACTATTGTTTGCCCCCAAGGTACTTAGACATAAACTGAATTTTTTTATGTGTTCATTCAACAGCGTCATTCTCAGATAGTGATTTCATTCCCACTATTTCCTAGTTTTAGAAGTATGTCTATGGGGATGAGAGAGCATATTTAAATGGAGCCATCACCTACTGAGAACAGAGTTAGCAAATTATTGCTCCAAAGATAAACAGCTATAACAGTTTAGCAAGCAGAATGAAGTTTTGGAGCAGGAATGATATTTTGAAAGTAAGAAATATACTGTAAAAATTTGCAATTTTGTGGTATACGTTTACATCTATAGTGACCTCCAGATTGTCCTCATTCTGTCCTCACAGAACTCTAAGCATAAATATGTAGATGTCATTAATTTAAACTACTTCCATTGGACCCTGGTGTCCTTAGGTCCAAGTCTTAGCTTGCCAGAAAGGAAAGATCTGCCTTATGCCTACCTCTTTAGCATCCTCTCTTTCACTCTCCTTCCATGATGTAAATTTTATGTCACATCACCTACTAGTCTCCCCTCTCATTTTCACAGCTACAATGCTGCTGTCTGTAGCACTTCTTTAAAACTCAGCTTAGATATTTATTCCAGGACAATTCCTTGACCCAACCCCTTCTCTTAGTGATTGGTAGGTAGCTAGCAATCAGTGAGGGCCCATGTGACAGTGTGTCTACAACATGGCCCTCTGTACTTACCTCTATCCTCTGATACTGTTGCATGAAGAGTTATGATATTATCCTCCTTGTTAAACTATGAGGATTCTTGACTGCAAGGAATGTGCCTTTTATTTCTGTAACATTAGTCTAGAAATTACCTGTGTTGTAGCAGATATTTGATGTGCAAATGACAAATGATGGGAATCTTCTGTAGCATTTTCCCGAGTGTTGTTAAGAAATATGCTAATAAATATCCTGCAGGGAAAAAAAGTGATTCTGTGTTGTGAACCTGTTGTAAATCTGGAAAATGCTAGGATTAAATACACTTAAACAGTAAATTTTTAATAAGAATTCTGAGAGCTATATATATGCTAATTCACACTGTAGCTTTCTAAAAGATGGTTACTATATGTAGTATTTGCCAACTTTGTTTCAGAGTCTCTTTTTCATTTAACATCTATAAACATTTCAAGTTAGTTTTTGGAACATAGTACTGAAAAAGCTAGATTAGTCTATCCTATTTAGTTAATCAGGACAAATTTCATCTTACCACTTGACCAAAAGAAAAAAAAAGGGGAGGGAGAAGACATTTCTGTGACCTTTTAATCACAATTTATCACAATTATACTTTGGGATTGATTAGTATTTTTCTTATATAACACTATTATTTTAGGTATTTGGCAACTTGAAATTTCTAAAACTTGGCACTTTCTTATTTTAATATAGTTATAAAAGAGTAAAGGACTGATAGTTGATACACTAAAATTAGGAGATGAGTCAACAAGGACTAACTTTTTTCTGTTACTGTCAAGAAGATATGGTAAAAAAGCATGATACCATATGTCAATACAATCAATATAAGTAAACCATTAAATTATTGTTTGTAATATGTGCTTCTTAAAACAATACTTTCCTAATCAATTATTTTTCATTCAGCTCAACAACTTTGTTGAGCTATTTTAATAATGTAAAATGATGTATTTTTTCTTTGTGAAGTGCTGACTAAAGGTTTTTGAAAATTTTATTTTAAAGATCTGGGCTACAATTTAGAGTTAGGTACACAAACGTTGATTATGCAGGTACCCTTGTTGATGAGGTGTGCCCCTCCCCCCAAGCAGTTTCCCTCAACTGCCAATACCACCCCACCTCCCATGGTAGTTTCCTCCTACTGCCAATCCCTTTCTAATAGTATTATAATATTTTTCAAGGTGCAATTATGAGTGAGAACATATGGTACTCTGTTCTTTGTTTCTATGATAGATCACAGAGTATGATCGACTCTAAATTCATTCAAGTTGCTGCAAAGTCCATATGTTTGTTCTTCTTTAATGGCTGCATAATATTACATTGTGTATATGTGCCACGTTTTTTAATCCAGTCCAGCTTCGATGGGCACATGGTTGGTTCCATGTTTTTGGTATTGTGAATAGAGCTGCAACAAACATATGTGTGTAGATATCTTTTTTGTAGAATGATTTGAGTTCCTCTGCGTATATTTCCAATAGAGGAATCGTTGGGTCATAAGGAAGATCAATTTCTATTTCTTTCAGAAATTGCCACACTGTCTTCCGAAGAGGTTGCAAGAGTTTAATTCCCACCAGCAGTATAGAAGCGTTTCTTTTTCTCTGCATCCTTGCCAGTATCTTTTGTTCTTTGTTTTATTGATGATGACCATTTTTACCAGGGTTAGGTGGTATTTCAGTGAGGTTTTGATTTGCATTTCTCAGATAACTAGTGAGACTGAGCACTTTTTCATGTGTCTGTTAGCTGCCTGGATATCTTCTCTTGAGAAGTGTCTATTCATGTTTTTGCCCACTTTTTAATGGGGTTGTTTGTTCATTTACTTTCAGCACATTAGAGCTCCTTGTCGATCCTAGATGTTAGGCCTTTATCAGATATACAGTTGGCAAATATTTGTTCCCATTCTGTGGTCTGTCTTCTTTCTCTTTCACAATTTCTTTTGCTTTGCAGAATCTTGTCAGTTTGATGAGGTCCCACCTGTCTATCTTATTTCTTATTGTATAGGGATGTAGGTTTCTGATCAGGAACTGGTTGCCAGTTCCAATTTCCATAAGGGTGTCTCCTATGTTTTCTGAGATTCTTATAACTTAGGGTTTTACATTTAGGTCTTTGATCTATTCAGAGTTAATTTTTGTGTATGATGATAGGTAGGAGTCCTGTTTCAATCTTCTGCATGTGATCAGCCAGTTTTCCCAGGACCATTTACTGAATAGGTTCTCCTCTCCCCAGTGGTTGTTGTTGGATGCTTTGTCAAAGATAAATTGATTGAGAAATTGAATTGAAACTTTGCTTCTGGAATCTCTATCCTGTTCCATTAGTCTATACGCCTGTTCTTGTACCAATACCAAGCTGTTTTCATTACTGTAGCCTTATAGTAAAGTTTGAAGTCTGGAAGTGTGATACCTCCTGCTTTATTTCTTTTGGTAAGGATTGTTTTGGCTATTTGTGGTCTTTTATGTTTCCACATGAATTTCTGTATTGTCATTTCCAGGTCTGAGAAGAATGATGTTGGTAATTTATATGAGTATTGAATTGAATCTATAAATTGCGATTGCCTTTGGTAGGATAGACATTTTAACACTGTTGATTTTTCCTATCCATGAGCATGGAATTTTTGTCCATTTGTGTGTCTTCTTGGATTTCTTTGAGCATGTTTTGTAGTTCTCATTGTAAAAAGCCTTCCATATCTCTGGTTAGGAAGATGCTGAGGTATTTCACTTTTTTTGTAGCTAATGTGTTTTTTATTTGGTTCTCTGCCTACTTGTTCTTGGTATATAAGAATGCAATTGTCTTTTTCACATTTATTTTTGTACCCAGAGACTTTGCCAATGTTCTTTATCAGTGCAAGAAGGTTTTTGACAGATTCTCTTGGATTTTCAAGGTATAGGATCATATCATCAGCAAAGAGGGATTAGTTGATTTCCTCTTTTCCTATTTGAATACCCCTGATTTTCTTCTCTTGTCTAATTGCCCTAGCTAGGACTTCCAACACAATGTTGTACAAAAGGGGTAAGAGTGGGCAGACTTGTCTTGTTCCAGTTTTCAGGGAAAATGTTTCCAGTTTCTGTCCACTTCACAATATGTTAGCTGTGGGTTATGTGGGTTTATTGTAAATTGACACTTACTATTTTGAGGTATGTTCCTTCTATACCTAGGTATTTGAGGGTTTTATCAAGAAAGGATGCTGGATTTTATCAAAAGCTTTTCCTACATCTAATGATATAATCATGTGGTTCTTGTTTATACATCTCTTGATGTATCTAATTGCATTTATGATCTTGTGAATGTTGAACCAGTTCTGCATCTTGGGGATGAAGCCTACTTGTTCATGGTGGGTGATTTTTGAGATGTGTTTTAGGACCCAATTTGCTAGAATCTTGTTGAGGATTTTTGCATCTATGTTCATAAGGGATATTGACTTGTCTCTCTCTCTCTCTCTCTCTGTCTCTCTCTCTCTCTCTCGGTTGGATCTTTATCCAGTTTGGGTATCAGTGTGATGTTATCTTTATAAAATGATTTGAGGAGAATTCCATCTTTCTCAATTGCCTGTCTACTTTCAATAGAATTGGTGTCAGCTCTTCCTTGTATATTTTGTAGATTTCTGCTGGAAAGCTATCTGGTCCAGGTTTTTTATATTTTGGGTTTTTTTTTTTTTAGGTAGTTTTTGTATGACAGAGTCAATTTCCTGGGTAGTTATTGATCTATTTCGTGTCTCAATGGTTGTGTGATGTCTGAAAGTCCTTCATTTCTTTTAGGTTCTTAAGCAGCTTCCATATAGGTGTACATAGTAATGTCTGATAACCTTTTGTATTTCTTCATAGTCTGTTGTGATTTGATCTTTTATATTTCTGATTGTGTTTATTGGGGTTTTTTCTCTCTTTTACTTGGCCATTCTGGCCAGGGGTCCACCAAGTTTGTTAATTCTTTCAAAGAACCACCTTTTGATTTTGTTGATAGTTTCTATGATATTTTTGTCTTCTATATCCTGTATTTGGGCTCTTATTTTGGTGATTTGGATTCTTCTGCTAAAGTTGGGGTTTTGGTGGCCTTCTCTTTCCAACTCTCTTAGGTGATTTGTTAGGCTCTCAACTTGTGATCTTTCCATTTTCTTGATATGTGCTCATATAGATAAAAATTCCCCTCGTAGAATTGTTTCACGGCCTCTCAGATTTTTAGGTAAGATGCTTCTTCATTTTCATTTGTTTCCAGGAATCTTACAATTTCTGCTTTGATTTCAGTGTTGACCCAGTAGTTGTTCAGCATCATGCTGTTTAGTGTCCATGTTTTTGTGTCCATGTTTTTGTGGGCTTTGTTGGTGTTGAGATTTATTTTTATTCCACTGTGGTCTGAGAGGGTGCATGACAAGATTTCAAACTTATGAAATTTGTTTATGCTTGATTTATGATTGAGGATGTGATTGATCTTGGAGTACACTACTTGTCTTGATGAGTAGAATGTATAATCTATGGTTGTTGGGTGTAATAATCCATAGGTATTTATTAAGCCCATTTGATTGAGTGTTAAGTTTAGGTTTTGGATCTCCTTGTTGATTTTTTTTAATCTCAGTGATCTATCTAAGGCTGTTAGTGGCATATTCATGCCCCCTGATATAATAGTGTTAGAGTCAATATCTTTTTTTGTTTACTTAGTAGTTGCTTTATGAATGCTGGTGCTCCTGTGTTGGGTGCACATATGTTTAGGATGGATATTTCTTGTTGATGGATTGTTCCTTTCATCATTATGCAGTGTTCTTTTGTATCTTTTTAAATTTTTGATAGCTAAAAGGTTGGTTTGTCTGATTTTAAGATTTTGAATCCTGCCCTTTTTTGGTATGTATTTGCCTGGACATCCATTTTCCATCCTTTAACTTTGAGTCTGTGTGCATTCCTTGTGGTGATTTGATTTTCCTGGATGCAGCAAATAATAATCCTTGGTTGCAGAGTCATGTTTTCTTATCAAGTTTGTCATTCTGTGTCTTTTCAGTGGTGCATTTAGTCTAATCACATTCAGGTTGATTATTTAAATGTTATTGTTTATCGCTGTCATGAGTTTCTTATAAAGCTTTTTCTTTGCTTATTTTCTTTTGGCTTTGGGGTTGATGGATGTGTGTGTTTTCAAGTTTCTTGTTGTGCTGTATTCTCTGTTGATTCTGTGCTCTGCTGTTCTCTTGAGAAGTGTGTGGTCATTCTTTTTTTCTCTATTCTGTGCTTAATACTTTTTTAAGTGCCACCTGTGGACCTGGTCTGGAAGCTCTTAGGTATTGGATTTCTGGGAAATATTTTAACTCTCCATCTCTGATGAAGTTGAGCTTGGCTGGGTAGGAAATTCTGGTTTGAAATTGTTTATCTTTGAGAACTTTTTTATATTGAACACCAGTCCTTTCTTGCTTGTAGTGTTTCTGCCAATAGGTCTGTTGCTATTCTGATTGGTTTTCCCCAGTAGATAGTCTGACCTTTCTCTCTTGCTGCCTTTAGGATTTTTTTCTTTTGTGCCTACTTTGTGTAGGTGAATTACTATATGTCTATGGGTTGGTCTTCTCATTTGATGTCTTGTGGGAGTTCTCTGTATCTCTTGTGCTTGGCTGGTCATATCTCTGGTGAGATGGGGAAAGTTTTCTTGGAATACCTCCTGGAATACTTGATCCAAGTTGTTCCCCATTGCCCTTACTTCTTTTGGGATACCAATGAGGCATAGATTCAGCCTTTTGATATAATTGCACATCTCTTATAGACTTTGTTCTTTCTTTCTGAGTCTTCTTTCTATGTTTTTTAAAGATCAGGTTAATTTCATATTCTGGTCTTTGAGTTCTGAGATTCTTTCTTCAGCTAGATTAATTTGCTTTCTATGCTTGTCATTTTGCTATTTAATTCCTGGATGAAATTTTATATTGCCAAAATCTCTGTTTTTTCAATGCTGCATCTTATCTTTCTTGGGTATTATTCACTCTTTCCAACCATTGCCTAATCCTTGTCATATTCTGGGGCCAGTTATTGGTGATTTCCATTTTTTTGGTCTCCAAGGTCTGGTTTTTCAGGAGTTTTCTCTTTGTTACACTTGAAATTGCCCGTGGTCTTCCTTTGGTGTTTCCTCACTTGTGACAGATCTCTTGTTTTTCTATTTAGTTCTATTATTCAGTGTCAGTGAGATAGGCTTTCCCTTCTGATGCTTTTTCAGTCCTCTGTTCTTCATTGATCCAGGCTCTGGATTTGTTTTGTTTTGAAATAGGACTGTGGGTGGGAAACTTGCTGTCTCTTGTTGTTTTGAAAGTTGAATAAGGTAATGGATGGGTTGCTACTTGCAAAGAAGCTACTTGCAAATTACAGTGTTCACTGATTATGGATGTGTTTCCAGAGACCCACTCCTCACCACCACTCTATATGACAATACAATGGCGATGTTTGTATACTCCCTGTGTCTGAGATAAAGTGAGAGCAATGAGGAACACAGAGAAAAATAGAATGGAATAAGATGGATAAAAAAGGAAAGAAAACAGAACAATGAAAGCAGAAAACACCACAAAAAACAATTGAACACACACACACACACACACACACACAGACATACACACACCCCAAAACAAACTGGAATAACAACTAAGTGAAACAAAACAAACAACAACAACAACAAAACAAGAAAACTACACACACACACACACACACACACACACATACACACACACACACCCCTAGTTCACAGTGAATGGAGAAAAAAAACAGAAAGACCGGGGGAAAAAAAAGAATTCAGATCGAACCCTCACACATATATTGACACACACCTTAAACTAAAAAGTAAAATAAAATAAAATAAAAAATAAAAATGAAAAAAACCAGAAGAACAAAAGAGCAAAACGAAACCAACAAAAACTGCAAAACTGAAAGATGAACACTCAGTCATTCATACATACACATAAACAGAAAAAAAAAACAGAAAAAGAAAAGAAAAAAATGGGAGGCGCAGATCAAACCTTCACATACACATTCATGCACGAAGGAAATATATTTAAAAAACAGATGAACTAACAAACAGGCAAAAAAATTTAAAAATTAAAAAATAAAATAAAACAAACCTGCCCTCTTGTGGCAGGTTCTGTAATTGTTCCTCTAGGTCTGATCTCTCCTGCAGCACTTTTCACCTCTCTCACTCTCTCCCCAGTGTCTGCAGCAGGGAAGGAGAAGGGGCAGTGGAGGTGGGTGGGGTTGCAGTCCGACCCTCCCACCCTCATATGGTCAGGGAGATCTCCTCCAGTGGGGAGTTGCAGGATTGTGTCTTCCCCAGGTATGTACTCATGGGGGGTGCCTCAGTCAGGCTTAGCCTGGAATGGAGTTTTCCTATTGCAATGCACATCCATTCTTCATCTGGGTTTGTTGCTCTCAGTCATGGCCCAGCTATGTAGCTCTGATGTTCCAAGGATTGCTGGGGAGCAGGGGATTTCGGTCAGCCCCAAACTTACCACTGATCTCTCTGGAATTCTTCCTCATCCTTTTCTGGCCACACCCTTTGTCCCACAGCTGGATCAGGGTAGGAGGTGTGGTGCCTGGGATTCAGCACACATCAGGACTCTCCAAAATTTGTGCTTTCAGGATATTCCCTCTGGATCATGATCAACACCTGAGTAGTAGGTCCACCAGTCACAGAGATTGGGTCTTTTGCTCTGTGGTGTGCAAGAGGGAGCACTTTCCTGCCCTGTTTTCAAGATGGTGGCAGGGCGCCTCTCTTGTCCTCTTTGGTGGGACTCTGCCCTTAGGCTTCCTCCATAGCCCCTGGTGCCAGTGCTTGGCCATGCACTGAAATGGTGATGCAATGCCTGGAGCCGGCAGTGTCTCCTGCTGTAGTGGTAAGGCAGAGCCCACCAATTCTTCACAGGAATACTTTTGTCCATTAAAAAAAATGGCGCTCAGCTTCTGGGAAGAGTCAGGGACCAAGCAGAGAAGCTGCAGCATCAGCTGTTGCACCAGGGACCTGGCCACTTACTCAGGAACCCTCACTTAGTATCTCCCAGCATTTTATTCCCAGAAAGGGTTCTATTGATTAAAAACAAAAAGTCACTTGACTTCTGTGCCCCAGGAATTGCTGGGGTCCAAGTCAAGCAGCTGCAGCACCAGCTGCTGCCCCAGGAGAGCCCTGGCTGCTAGCTCCCTAGCCCTCACTTAGTCAGCCACTCACATACCCACTCACTCACCAGCACGTACACACAGTTTACACAGTTTTCCATATACTCATTCACTCACACCAGAACTTGCATAGTCCGACTGGCTCAGTCACCATCTTCTCCACTTCCCAGCTATAGTTTTTTTGGGGGGGGAGGGAAGGGGGGTTGGAGTCTCACTCGGTCGCCCAGACTGGAGTGCAGTGGCCGCTCCCGGCCACCGCAGCCTCGACCTGCTGGGCTCCGGCGATCCTTCCGCCTCAGCCTTCAATTACAGGCATGCGCTACCACACCCGGCTGATTTTTGGATTTTTTGTAGAGATGAGATCTCACTGCCCAGGCGGGTCTCGAACCCGCGGACTCAGGCAATCCACTCACCTCAGCCTCCCAAATGCGCGGGATTACAGGCTGAGCCACCGAGCCTGGCTTATACTTTTTTATATGTTCCTTTCTACAGGTAATTGGTGAAGAGATTATTCAAGTATTGAGTTACTTTTTAACAGCTGCCACTTTGATCTCCACAATATTACCTTTCCACCTGAAGAAATTTCCATAATTATATTAAAGATTTAAATTCCAAATAAATTTTCAGCCTGTTATTTTCACATTCATAAAAATATCTACCCAAACATATTTATATGAAGATTAATTGATTTTCTAAACTATACCAAGTGGTGTAACTGGCATAAATCCTAACCTCTCAGGGGTAACTATTTTACAAAGTTTTAGGGCAAGTATAACTCTATCTATATCCATATGATATTAAAAGGTATAAGTTAAGTGTTATGAGCACCTAAAAAAAAAAAAGAAATGTCAAAATTTGAGGGTTGTCAGAATCAGAAAGAAATTACAGAACGACATAATAAAGGTGTTTGTTTTCTCTCGTAAAAACTGGAAAGAATGCCAGGAGACGGAGTTTGCAGAAGTGATTCCAAACTAAAGGAATTCACAGGTCAAAAGAGTGAAGATGGCAAAGTATGAAACTTGTTCAGGAGCGAACAGTTGTGCCATACAACTGCAATATTATGTAAATATGCAGCAGAAGTGGGACATAGACCAGAAACCTTAAGTTAAACCATTTTGTGAAATTATTTGAAAATCAGGCAAGTGATTTGTATTTAATTCAATTGATACTTGGATATAATTTAAGGTGGTTGAGCACGAGACAGATTAAATCAGTATGACACTTGAGGAATCTTGATCGGCCTAACATGAGCCAGAGACAGAAAGTTCAATTAGGCAAAAAGCAACAGGCAGCAGACTCATAAGAGGAATTGATGAGTGTAGTCAAATAAGAGTGAGAGTAATGAGGATAGAATGGAGAGGGTGGATTTGAGAGTTAGAGGACACTGACCAACACAAAATAGTTGATGATGAAGGACTCTGCATTTACTCCAGTGCAGAAATTTAGACATGACACAGAACTAAGAAATGAAAATTAAATTTACCTAATGACAATTACTTTTGATGGCTTTACAACAGGTATTTGTATTTTTATTTATTTTTGGGGGCTGGAGTGTAGTGGCATGCACGCTCATGGCTACCCCAACATTGACCTGCTGGGCTTCAGCAATCCTTCCACCTCAGCTTTCCAAGTAGCCGGAACTACAGACACATGCCACATGCCCAGCTAATTTTTTTAAAAAATCGATTATTGTGGAGACAAGGTCTCGCCAGGTTGCCCGGGCTGGTCTCGAACCCACGGACTCAGGCAATCCATTTGCCTCGGCCTCCCAAAGTGCTGGGGTTACAGACTGAGCCACCAAGCCCCACTGTACAGCAGGTATTTTTAAAGCAATACAATTTTTATTTTGTTTTGTTTGCAAATGTCATATAGGTTTTCTTCTAGAAAACAAACAAAAAAACAGCTTAGGCTAAATTCCCTTATATTGCCCTACCTAGTCATATTGTATCATCAGTATTATCACTGCACATAGTGTTCATGGTTTTTAAAATTTTCTATATACATATATGTATTTATGCATATACAAGAAAAATATGTAACATTGTTCTAGCATTGCCAGGATTTTAATTAAATCTTTTTTTCTTCATTTTGCTTCCAAAATTGTATGTCATTAGAAATATCTATATTGGCTAAATCATTGTTAATTAGTGTATAGTATTATGTATTTATGCTTTTTATTTACTTACAAATAATTATTCAGGTTGATAGTATGTTTTGTTTACTTGCTTTATTTAGATAAATTTGTTTTGAAGTAATCTCAGATTGCAAATAAAGTTACCAAATACCCCTCATCCAATTTCATTCATTCATTCAATTAATTAACTATTAATTAATTAGAAACAGAGTCTCGCTATGTTGCTCAGACTGAGATCAGTCTCCTGGGCTCAAGTGCTCCTCCTGTCTCAGCCTCCTTAGCAGCTGAGTTTACAGATGCATCCCAGTGCACCCAGCTGCCCTCACTTAATTTAGGTTTTACCTAATGTTATGTTTTACACTACAGTGATACATTTATCTAAGCGTAAGAAGAATTACTACTGTAGGCCATTTTGTAGAATAAAATTACATGTACCTATGATCCAACAATCCCACCTATAGTAGACATTCTAGAGACATCAAAAAGAGTGTTGGTAGAGGTAGGTGGGGAGATAGATATATGATGCACACTGTAGCATTTTTGTGAGTGCAAATAATTGACAACACGACATAATATATCCTCTACAGAGCCATTTCAACTGACATAGGGAATAATGGGAACTTTGGTGATTTTTAGTTGTTTCTGGAGATTTTTGACCTAAAATTACATGTTTAAAGTATGAATTGGGGTGATCCTTGTTAAAAAGGTATAAAAATTTATTTATCTTTGATTAATATGTGCATATCCTAGGCTAGACAATATTTAGCTGTTTTTAAATTGACTAGAAATTAATTACTGGTTATAATATTCTTGACTGCATTCAGCAGAGAAAACAAATTGTGTGTGGTTTTTATGACAGAGAATACTAGAAAAAGTGATGAAATTCAATAAGAAGTTGGAAGAATTAGAAGAAACCTTAGTTCTATTCAATTCAATTTTTATTATATAGACGAGGAAACAAGAAAATAATGAGGGAAAATGATTTCCTGGATGATGCTACTGATATACAGGGGAGCTAGACCTAGGGGTTCTTAGCCCAAAGCTTTTATTTTCACTGGAGTGCTGATTTGGAGCATCAGAATAAGATAAAAAGTGGTAATTAATCTTATTTTCTTGATAAATTGCTTTTGACCTATCCCTATCAAAGAGAGATTTAAAATTTAGTGGAAAAGAGATATAAAAGTTTGCTCATGAATTTTCAAAAGGCCTCATATGCAATTATACAAATAGAACATTTGTAACACTCCTACTCTAAATAGAAGAAAAAAATATATATTTTAACAATTCTTTAAAACTAATAGTAGATTGAAAATTTGACAAAAATTATTCACTTCTATACCCATAACCTTTGCAATATGACTTTGCAGCTGCTCACATCAAGAGAGGAGTCTTTCTCCTTTCCTCTAGAACCTAACTTGTGACCTGTTTTGGTCATAGAATGCATTGCAATAAAGTGGTGCCAATTCCAATTTTGGGCCTCCAAGATGCTGTAAGTTTCTGTCCTTTTTCTTGAAACTCTTTCCAGCCACTCTGGGAAGAAGCCTAGGATGGCCTAAAGGAGTGTGAGTGATGAATCACAACAGCTGTGACTATCCTGGACGATCCTATCCCCAGGAGACCCAGCAGGTAATCATGCAACTGACCACAGATGCAAGAATGAGCATATCTAAAGACTACTCTGAACCAGGTGAGCATCACCTTATTGGTGAGATAAATAAAAGTTTGCTATTTGAAGTCATTAAGCCTTGATTCATTTTCATGACAATAACTAAATAATTCTTTTAAATTGATAGCAAGGCCATTGTTTATATGAAAGCATTGCAAATTAGCTTAAGGGTTTCTTATAAAATATGTAAAAGCTTTTTGAAATAAATAAAATTGGATTACAAAATAAAATACCATTCCATTGGAAGACATAATTTTGGTCAGGTAAAAATATTTTTCATCAATTTTTAAAAAAATACTAGACCCTGCTATGATCATTATTAATATCAATGCTTTGAATTGTGCATCTTATAATCTCCTCTAACTTGTAAATTTAAAGTATAGTTTTTATTTTTTATTATTTAAATTATGTTATTCATCAAAATTAATGCCAAGAAAATACAAATCAAAATTCTCAATTTTAGTAAATAAACCTGGTTTAAAAATGACCCTGTCATAGTCAAACTTGTAGAAGTAGAAGATAAGATGATGGTTGCCCAGAGCTGGAGGAAGGGGGAAATGAGAGTTGCAATTCAAGAGAGACAAAGTTTTAGTTACGCAAGATGATAAAGTTCTAGAGATCTGTTGTGTGACATTGTGCCTATAAATAACAATTCTGTATCTGTAACATTTTAAAATTAACATTTGTTAAGAAAGTAAATCTCGTGTTAAGTGTTCCTATTACAATTAAAAAATTTTTTTTTTGAGTTGGAGTCTCACTCTGTTGCCCAGACTGGAGTGCAGTGGCCACTCCCAGCCACCGCAACCTCGACTTGCTGGGCTCCGGCGATCCTTCCTCCTCAGCCTTCCAAGTAGCTAGAATTATAGGCATGTGCTACCACGCCCGGCTGATTTTTTGATTTATTGTAGAGATGAGGTCTCACTGCCCAGGCGGGTCTCGAACCCGCGGGCTCAGGTAATCCACTCACCTCAGCCTCCCAAAGCCGCAGGATTATAGGCTGAGTCACCAAGCCCAGCTACAATTTAAATTTTTTAAAAAAGAATTTCAAAATAAGATGCTGCCAATTAATAAGATGGGGTGAAAATTCCATATCTTCAAATCACTTGGCATTCACTTTATAAAAAAGTGAATTAACAGTAATAGTAGTAAATTAGGGCATGTTTTTTAATTTGGGTTTATTAACTAAGTGTAATATTTGTATGTGACCACTAGATAGAGCTACTATAATAATATCCTAAGAGAATAGCAAAACATTATTTTAAGCTTAGCATGTGCATAGATTGCTTTTCTTTATATTGCATTCTATGTGATCTCAAGAAGCTCTGAATTTGTTAATTTTAAACTGCTAAAATACATCTCTACTTTCAATGTAATACATTCAACCACCAATTTTATTAGTTTACCAATTGTGATATGTATGCAATGCATTTTGAAGTGTAATTAATAATACTAATAGTTCTAATACCATAGCACAATATTTTTAAGCAAGAAATGTGTCCTAAAACCACCAAAACTGACTTTGTGCTGAGCTCCTAATATATTTTCAGATTTTTGATACTTTTATACATTACTTATTATGTATGGAGCAAAGGAGGCTTGCTACTTTCAGATAAAGATTAAATGTAAAATAACGAATATAGAAAAATAATGTTTAAAACTAATTCTGAGGTTATTAAAGCAGAAGAAGTTAGGCGAATGAAATGAAGCAGAAGTGTCCTCTCTTTTTATCAACAGAAGACCTCCATTATGGAACCGACAAGGAACTATTCAATTTGTAAAAACAACTGAAGGCAGAGATCGTGTCTTACGCTTTTTTTATAGCTCCTATAAACAACCACCACTATCATTATCATCATCATCATCGTCATCATCATCGAAAAGAATAGGAAAATAAATCCTCAGAGATTCATTCTTAAATATTACTTGATTATTTTATGAATAGGCAGGACAGTATATATAAATATCCAGGAAGTAATTTGATTCGTATTTAATGCACTATATGTAGTTTATTACAGTCTCAAATTAATGATCTTTGTCAAACTCAATTTATTAATCTGTAAAATTTTCTTAATGATGTGTGATTTAGGAATTGACTCAGGATCAGTTGGCTTTGCTAGTCAATAAAACAACATTTCTCAGGTTTTATTGAATATCTGAATCACCTAGGACCATATAAAAATTACAGTCCTGGACTCTACCTCTGAAAAATTTGATTAAGAAATTCTGCATTTAGTCCTACAAATTTGTACTTTATCAAGCAAATCTGGTAGTTCTGATGCAAAAGACCATATTATGTAATTTCAGGAGTATAGAAATTCAAAACATCAGCGTGGCCGGGTTCAGTGACTCAGCCTGTAATCCCAGCATTTAGAGAGGCCGAGGCAAATGAATTGCCTGAGTCCGCGGGTTTGATACCAGCCTAGGCAACTTGGCAAGACTTTGTCTCTACAATAATTAAAAAGTTAGCCAGGTGTGGTAGCATATGCCAGTAGTCCCAGCTACTTGGTAGGCTGAAGCAGAAGGATCGCGGAGCCCAGCAGGTCAACTCTGGGGTGGCCGTGATGGTGCCACTGCACTCCTGCATGGGTGACAGAGTGAAACTCCAACTCAAAAAACAAAAACATAGGCCTAACTTAGAATAACCTGAACTCTAAGCTTCAGTTTCTTAATTATTAAAATGAGAGGAATAATACCAACACAAGTAGTTATGAGAATTCAAGCAGCTAATATGCACATAAAAAATAATGCTTGGTACATGGTTGCAACTCTGAAAATGGTGTTTATTATATTTTCTTATCCAGTTATGTCTAAATAGTGTAAATATTCACTGATAAGATATCAAGGAAATAGACGATTATGCTATTGATATGCATTTTTGTTATGCTTCTGTGATTGTATCATTCCTTGTCATTTATTATATTATGCAGTTCTTATTAATCGCATGCTTACATAAGTAGCAATGTCACTTTATGTATTGATAATTACTTAGGATCTTGTTCATGGTTTTATTTATTTATTTTACTATGTTCGGGAACAGATTACACTGTTACAAGGTGTATCTGCCTTGTCTACCACAAGTATAACTTGTCAAGAAAAACATACAACATGCCTTGTCTCACAAAGCACTCTCAAATAAAAACTTTAGAACTTCCTTCTGAAGAAAATTATTCAATTGAATGTTATCATCTAATATTCCAAATCCTTTTTTGTCATATGGTTGCTCTTAAAATTGTTAATGCATGACCCTCAGTGAGACAATTGAACTAAGCTGCTTTTATAGTGCTGTATTTACATAATCTGCTTGCCGGTATTATCCTATTATCTGAAGAAAAATATGTGATGAGTACAAAATACAATGAAAATAATTGTCTTTTTTTAAACCGATCACTTTGAAAAGATGAACTTTGATAAAATGTATTTGTATCACTTTTGAATAAAGGAATTGTCTCAATCTGATATATGAAAAATATTCTGAATTAAATCATTTGATAATAAGATAGGTCACATGATAATGTATTTGTCTAAATATTGAACCATATATTCATCATATGATTCTTTCTCCCCACTCATAATTAAACTTAAGGGAACTAGAAACAATATTAGCTAACATTTATTGAGCATATACTAACTTCTGGGTACTCTCCTAAGTGCTCTGTATTTAATACCTCATTTAACCCTCACAAAACAATTAGGTAGATAATATTATTTTCCTGCTTTAATAGGTAAGGAAACTGATACCCAGAGAAGGATAAGTAATAAGCAAAGGTTATGCAGTAGGGGATTCCAGTTCATACCAAGGCGATCTACTCCTACAGCTCATGACCTGAAATCACATCAGAACCGGCCCTCCCTTTTCATGATAACCTCCTCTCCAGTTGAGACTTACTACCTCCAGCAGGCCTTTAATGAGGGGTGAAGAGGGTAACCAAACTCATCAAAGTGTGGTTCCAATCTATTTTTCTGTAATTCAGTTTTTCACTGCTTCCCTTTTTGCTATTGCGGGTTCTTGAGCTTGCCCACAACAAGTTATTGCTTCATCCACCTGAGTTCCTTTCCCTGTCTAATAGCATCCCAATATCATATTCATCATTTTGCAGCCCAGTTAAATTCGTCGTGTTTTTTGTTCAGATCTCTCTTGTTCCTGGTAGGAGACCCTGAGAGCGCAATCAGAAAATCTTAAGTCCACATGTGACTAAACTCCAAAACCTTCTCTTTTTCAATATGCATTTATTTCTTGGAGGCAACATTTTGCTTTGGGATATTTTCCACCCGTCTGGTGAGGACTCTTATGTCACATGCACAGCATTTAGAAGATGTAAGGATGACTCACATTTCTCTATAATTTCTACCTCTCAGTGCCGAGATTCAGAAGAAGAATAATTATTGGCCCAATGGTCCCAGGGATTCACCTACTGAAGGCTCAGTGTAATGGAAGAACTTGAGAGCTGATTGGACGTGGAGGTGCAAATGAAGGTGCACTGGTTACAGTGCTTGGGTTTTCATTTTGAAATTCCTGCTATATCTTTATGAAACATTATATCAATAGTCACCATTTTTTCCTTTGTTAATGTATAAAATACTATATAGATACACATTTGCTACTGGTAAGCTGTTTTAAAACAAAAGTTATAATTATTTCAGTAATACATGTCAGATAATTTAAATGTTAACCTCTATAGCACCTATTATCACATAAATATGTGAGATAAATGTTTTATTAACTCAAGATAATGTGTGAAACCTATGAATCTGAGAATTTTCTGTAGTAACTCTGGAACCCTTGTAGTACTGAGTACTACAAGTTGATCATTTCTCATTAAGACTATTTATAGCTGGGCTCGGTGGCTCAGCCTGTAATCCCGTGCCTTGGAAGGCAGAGGTGAGTGGATTGCCTGAGTCCGTGGGTTCAAGACCACCTGGGCAAGTTGGCGAAACCTCATCTCCACAATAAATCAGAAAAATCAGCCGGGTGTGGTAGCGCATGCCTGTAATTCCGACTACTCGGAAGGCTGAGGTGGAAGGATCGCTGGAGCCCAGCAGGTCGAGGCTGCGGTGGCCGGGAGCGGCCACTGCACTCCAGTCTGGGCAAGAGATTGAGACTCCAACTCAAAAAAAAAAAAAAAGACTATTTGTTTGGAATTTAGCTGTTAACCAATCACAATAGTATTTGAGCCCCTCCTCTTTTTAAAATTTCTTCCTCTTTTTTTTATTTTCTCCTCTTCTTCTTCCTCTGTTCCTTGTATTTTAATTTTCAATCATGGTAATGTCTCTACATACTCTACTTATTAAGACTATGCAGACGTACTTTTAAAACACCTCAATTATCACTCTATGGTTGGGAACAGAATTCAGCTGATAGCGGGTGTCTGAAGTCTCACTCCTAGGCAATAGCCATTCTCCTTTTTCCAGGCTAAGAAGGCCCAATTTTATTCAGGTACAGTATTCTGGTGAGACAGGAGATAGCTAGAGAAAGTCTAGGCAGACAGACAGGCAGGTCCTCTGGTAATATTGTGGCAAATTTGTGGCAAACCTCTCAGGTTCAGCATTGGTAAACAAGCTTCCTGCGAACCTTTCAAGCTAGAGCTTAGGTACTCACTGCTGAGATCAAAAAGCAACCACTCAGCTTGCCATTAGGACCCTACCTTAATGCTGACCAATCAGAACAGCTACAGCTCACAGCTAGTGCTAACCAATCTGCCTGGACTTAGGGCTATATAAGCACCAGGTTTTCAATTCCAGATGGGTCCCTCCCCACGTGGGAGCCTCTCCATCCTTTCAATAAATCCTGCTTACTCACTTTCTGACTGTCCATGTCCCTCATTCTTCCTGGGCATCAGACAAGAACCTCAACCCTGAAGAGACAGAAGATCATCGGAGCCGGCTGAACCAGGAGAGCAGCCAAAGAAGGTGAAACTCCAAAGCTGAGGCACCTCAGGGGCTAGGCTTGCCAGCCCACCAAACCAGCAACACTCTCAGGACTTGGTTTGCCAGTCCATTAGAGCCAACACTCCAGGGGCAAGGTTTGCCAGGCCACCAAATTGCAACACTCCGAGGGCTTGGCTTGCAGGCCCGTTAGAGCTGACACTTCTGGGGCTAGGTAAACCAGCCTTTTGACGACCCTCTGTGGGGCTTGGCTGGCCAACCCATTGAGTCGACACTATCGAAGCCCCGGCTGACCTGAAAAATCTGCATCACTGGCTTGCTTCTCCTCAATCACAGGTAGTAGATGTTGACTAGTCAAGATAATCAAGGTAATTCTTGCACTGGTGCTGATGACTGGCTTGTGCTTCAATCCTCCTCAGTTAGATGGGAGGAAATGTGATTCTCTTATATTTGATTGAAGTTTATCTCCACAATACAAATAGAAAAACAAAAAATAATTGTCTTTTCCATCTCTGGATATTTTTCTGTGAGGAAGCCATGGCTGTAACTCCTGAAACCATGTTGCAAGTCTCAAGAACCCAACAGCATGTTGACAGTGGCAGAGTTCTAAATACAACAGTTTCTCTTTATCCAGGTGGGTCACATCCCAAGACCCCCCACCTCCCCAGTGTATGTCTGAAGTGGCAGATAGTAGGAACTCAGTTGTCAATCAGAACACATTTCTGTTCATGGTTTTCACACACAAATTCTTTTTTTTTTTTTTTAACAAAGCACTTATGCACTGTGGCTATAACTTTTGCTATTTGAGGTGAGGCAGTAAAACTTGCACAAATTTCTTTTTACTTCACAATTTCACAGACAGCAAATTCATTCTTGCTGTTGATCTTTGCAATCTCAGCATACTTTTTTTTATGAATTTGAAAAATTTCACATTTTCACTTAGGGATCAACCTTAAATTTCCTTTCTGACGTATTTCATATCTAAACTACCAGCATCACTACTTTTGTGCTTCGGGGTCATTATTAAGTCAAACAAGGGTGAGTTTAATTCACAGAGCAATACCATAACAAGTGGTTGATCTTATAACTGAGAGGGCTATGTGACTAGTGGGCAGCTACCCTATTGTAGGGATGCTGGACAAAAAAAAAAGGATTTTACACCCAGGTAGAACAAGTAGGACAGTATGACTTTCATGGCACTATTCAGAATGGTGTGCAATTTAAAACTTATGGATTGTTTATTTCTGGAACTTCCTGTTTATAATGTTCAGGCCCCAATTAACCACAGGTAACTGAAATCTTAAATAGCAAAACCTCGGTTCAAGAGGTCTACTGCAGACAGATGGAAATAAAGCCCTTAATAAGTGTTACTTATTGCAAAGTCAATCTCCAGACATCTTATCCTGTGACTATTGTTAAAGCATTCTTTATTAAAATTTTGTATTATAGAGAAGTGGTGTACCAGTGAGGATTAACTACGTAAGTAGGCTGCACGCAGGTGAAGTTTGGGCATCTAACTTGCCTTCACACTTGTGGTAGTAGACCAGGTACCCTTTGTATTGTCATATGCTTCCCACTGTTCTCCCTTCCTTCCTTCCCTAACAGGGCCCAGCAATTGCCTATCTTACCTTTGTGATAAGGTGGTTACTGTTCAGGACCCAGTTATGAGTGAAACACATGGTTTTATGTCCTTTGCTTCTGTGACAGTTTACTTAGTATGATGGTCTCCAATTGCATCCAAGTTGCTGCAGAATTCATGATTTTGTTCTTCTTTATTGCTGCATAATTCTCCATTGGGTATATGTACCACATTTTCTTTATCTAGTTCACTTTCAATGGGCAGCAGAATTGGGTTTTTTTGTTTGTTTGGTTTTTTTTGCTATTGTGAATAGTGAGGCAATAAACGTGCATGTGCAGGTGTTTTTTGGTAGAACAATTTATGTTCCTCCAGGTATATTACCAGGAGGGATTGCTGGATCATCTGGAAGACCAATTTTTAGTTCTTTTAGCAATCACCACACTGTTTTCTCTCAAGGTGGAACTAGTTTCATTATCACCAACAGTATAGAAATATTTTCTCTTCTCTGCACTCTTGTCTGCACCTGTTGTTATTTAACCTATTAATGATAGCCATCCTTACCAGAGTTAGATCATAACTCATTGTAGTTTTGATTTGCATTTCTCTGATGATTAGTGAGACTGAGCATTTTTTCATGTGTCTGTTGACTGCTTGTATATTATCTTTTTGAGAAGTGTCTGTTCATGTCCTTTGCTCACTTTTTAGTGGGGTTGTTTGTTTTTTTTTCTTTCACTTTGAGTTCCTTGTAGAATCTGGATGTTAGGTCTAAGTCAGATGCATAATTTGCAAATATTTTTTTCCCATTCTGTGGGTTGTCTCTTTGCTCTCTTGATGGCTTCCTTTTCTGTGCAAAAGTTTTTCAGTTTGGTGAGGTCCCACTTATCTATCCTGGCTTTTATGGCATTTGTTTTGGGGTACTTGATCAAGAATTTGTTGTCTACTCTGATGTGCATAAGGGGGTTTCCTACATTTTATTGTAGGATTCTTATAGTTTGAGGTTTTACATTTAGCTCTTTGATCCATTATGCAGTTGATTTTTTAATACAGTGATAAGTAGGGGTCTAATTTTATTTTTCTGCGTGTATTTAGCCAGTTTCCCCAGCTCCATTTGCTAAATATAGTCACCTTTCTCCACTTCTTATTATTGGTGGCTTTGTAGAAGATGCTTGGTTGAATGACTATGTTTTTATTTCTGGAATCTCTGTTCTGTTCCATTGGTCTTTGTGCCTATTTCTGTACTAATACTATGCCGTCTTGGTTAGTGTGACCTTGTAATATAGTTTAAAGTCTGGAAGTGTGATACCTCCTGTTTTGTTTCTTTTGCTGAGAATTGTTTTGGGTATTAGTGCTATTTTTTGTTTCCATGTGAATTTCTGTATTGTCATTTCTAGGTCTATGAAAAATAATGTTGGTTATTTGATGGCTATTGCATTGAAGGACTTGGGTAGAATGTACATCTTGACGATATTGATTGTTCCAGTCCATGAGCATGGGAGGTTTTTCCATTTGTTTGTGTAATCATCTCTTTTGTTACATCTTTAAGCTCTCTGTAATAATTCAGGGAACAGTAAATAACTTCTTAAAATTACTACTACAGTAAAAGAAAAAAAAATTTTTTTGAGTCACATTCTCACTCTGTCACCCAAGCTGGAGTGCAGCAGCACACTCACAGCCACAGCAACCTCAACCTGCTGAGCTCAAGTGATTCTTCTGCCTCAACCTTCCAAGTAGCTGGAACTGCAGACATGAGCCACCATGCCTGGCTATTTTAAAAAATTTATGGTAGGGACGAGGTTTCTCCATATTGCTCAAGCTGGTCTCGAACCCCTGAGCACAGGCAATTCTCTCTCCTCTGCCTCCCAAAGTGCTAGGATTAAAGGAATGGGTGACCATCCCCTGCAATTTCTCCAAGATTTTTAGCATACAGTAATAATTTAAGTATCGGTATAGGTTTGGCTGAAACTCACACTCAAAAATATATTAATGCAATGAATGTGTTTATATATTTTGGGAATAACATAGCTTTTTGTGGGATTTTATAGGTTATTGCTACTACTTGTACAAATGTTTTTGTCATAATTTTTCATTTCAAATTAACACTTCAGTACAATTATGTATTATTTTCAATATTGTATACATTTAACTTTTAATATGTAAATTATAATTTTCTGGTTTTATCTTTATTTTGAAAAGTTCCTAAGAGCAAAGATTGCTATCAATATGACATTTTAAAGTTTACAATATTATTATTATTATTATTATTTATTTTATTTTTTTGAGTTGGAGTCTCACTCCATTGCCCAGACTGGAGTGCAGTGGCTGCTTCCGGCCACCGCAGCCTCGACCTGCTGGGCTCCGGCGATCCTCCCGCCTCAGCCTTCCAAGTAGCCGGAATTACAGGCACGTGCTACCACGCCCGGCTAATTTTTGATTTTTTGTAGAGATGATGTCTCGCCTAGTTGCCCTGGCGGGTCTCGAACCGGCGGGCTCAGGCAATCCACTCACCTCAGCCTCCCAAAGGCGTGAGATTACAGGCTGAGCCACTGAATCCAGCTACAATATTATTTTTCATCATGTGTCATTATCAAGGAAGTTATATAATTATTAAGACTTATGTTTTATTATCCTAATTTCATAAAAGAAAAAAACTAATTTCAGAAGATTCACATTACTTATTCAATATCATAAAACAGAAAGGAAAAAAAGAACACAAACATACGTCTGACACCCATTCTGCATACTTATTCTATGCATGGGTTAGTATAAAATCTGTTAGGAGCTTCGTGGTCATCTGACTCATAGAACAGTTAGGAAAAATTTCAGGTAAGGATCATTGACAAGTTTAACAGAGAAGCGCAAACAAACACTGCTAGAATAAGGTTATTGCTCTGTAATCAGAAACCTAATGCTTTTTTTTTTAACAAAATTGGCAGAGTCATAGAGATAGATAAAGTTATAGAGATATCTATCTATCTACCAACCCACCCATCCATCCATCCATCTATCTATCATTGCGAAGGGCAAGAGTCTATGGATAAATTAAATTCTTTTTTTTTTTTTGAGTTGGAGTCTCACTCTGTCGCCCAGAGTGGAGTGCAGTGGCCGCTCCCAGCCACCACAGCCACGACCTGCTGGGCTCCGCGATCCTTCCACCTTAGCCTTCCAAGTAGCTGGAACTACAGGCGTACGCTACCACGCCTGGCTCATTTTGATTTATTGTAGAGATGAGGTCTCGTCAAGTTGCCCAGGCGGGTCTCGAACCCGCGGGCTCAGGCAATCCACTCACCTCAGCCTCCCAAACGCGCGGGATTACAGGCTAAGCCACTGAGCTGGGCTGTAAATTAAATTCGTAATGGGCAAACCAGGAAAGAAGAGGCAACATTTTAGACTGAAAAGGAACAGTCATGGGTATTAGGAGAATGATTTGGAAGACAGAAGAGAGGTTAAGAAATAAAAATAAAAAAATAAAAATAAAAAGAAAGAATACCAAAATTGTTGTAACAAGCAGACACAGAAAAAAAAAAAAAGAATTCTGTAAAGTGTACATTGCATTTAACAATTCATGTTACCTTGTAGAAAAGAAAAATTGTTTTCTGAAATCTTGACAGTCACCATATTATATTAAAATTAATCTTTTGTGGACCTATTATACCTGTCTTTTCTACATCATTGTTTTAAAAGAAAATATTTTATTTTGTGTTTGAAATATTTATTTTGTTGTTAGTGTCCCATTTGCCTTATATAGTGGAATTTCAGCAAATGAAGTCTTAGGAAGCAGTCAGGCAAGTGTTTAACATGCATACTGAAGATCAGTTACTCAGGAAAGGCTGCTTCCACCAGTCCATTCTTGCTATGCCATTGACTACAGAGATACATTTGGGTTAACAGATTGGGAATTAACGGAGTAACTATGTTTTGACCACCTTAAGTTTCAGATGCATTTTGTACAACCAAATAGAATTTTTTTTTTTAGTGGGAAATTGGATATAATTTTGTATAACTCTCATTCTAAGAAGAGGTCCATGCTGGAGACAATAATTTCAAAATTGCAATCTAGTAGTATTTGACATCAAAGAATAATGTGTAGTGAGAGAAGGCAGTGTTAGATCCCTGGGGCTTACAAACATACATAGGTTTTTGTAAGTAAGATGACTCCAGGAATTAAGACTTGAAGAGTGGAAAATGGAGGGAGGAAAATATAATTAAGATGGTGACAAAAAGACCTTTGAGAGGAAAGTGCTTCAAGAAGAAAATAGTGACTAATTGTGATAAGTATTACTCATACTTTTTATAAGATGTAGAAGACTTGGCCATTGTCTTTGGCAAGATGAAGTTAATTAACACCTTTGATTAACACAGTTTTTGTTGAATGGTAAAGAAAGCAGACTAAGTAGATAGAGGAGAAAAAGTAAGATGAAAATAGTAAATCAAACTTTTTAAAGAAGTTTTGGACCAGGTACAGTGGCTCAACCCTATAAGCCCAGCACTTTGGGACACTGAGGTGAGAGGATTGCCTGAGCCCCGGGTTCAAGACCAGCCTGGGCAACATGGTGAGACTTCATCTCGACCGTAAATCAAAAAATTAGCTGGGCATGGTGATGCATGCCTGCAGTTCCAGCTACTTGGAAGGCTGAGACAGAAGGATCGCCTGAACCCAGCAGGTGCCACTGGAAACTCCATCCTGGGCGACAGAGTGAGACTTCAACTAAAAAATAAAAAAAATTTTGTTGAGAAGTGTAGGGAAAGAGGTAATAGTGGTAGAAGGAAGTTATGTTGCAGAATTTCTAGTAGAGGATACAAATTTTGCTGTCAAAATAAATCAGAGTCCCAGTGAAATGTCAAGCCATTTTATATCTCTAGAGTAAACACTTAGAAATGGAATGATTGGCCTAAAATGTATATGTTTGACGTTTTAAGAAATGGCTACACAGTTTTCCAAAGAGCTTGTTCCCCTTCCATTTGCAACAACAACAGGGCATAAGAATTCCAGTTGCACTGTTTCCATGGCAATACTAGATATAAGGAGTCTTATTAACTAATCATCCAAATGAATGTGCAGTAGTTTTTCATTATATTTACCTGATTGCTAATGACATTAAGCATCTTTTTCTGTGCTTATTGGCTACTAACATATTATCTTCATTTGTAAAGTGGCTGGGTGAATTGTTTGCCTGTTTGTCTTCCTCCCTTTTTTTTTTTTTTAAGGGTCAGGTTCTCGCTCTGTCATCCAGGCTGAAGTACAATGGCGTAATCACAGCTCACTGCAGCCTCGAACTCCGGAACTCAAGTGATCCTTCTGCCTCAGTTTTCAGAGTTTTGCCCACTTTGAAAAAATGTATTTGTCTTTTATTGAGATATTCTTTTTTTATTTAGATATTCTTTTTTTTTTTTTTTGAGTTGGAGTCTCACTCGGTCGCCCAGACTGGAGTGCAGTGGCTACTTCCGGCCACCGCAGCTTCGACCTGCTGGGCTCCGGCGATCCTTCCACCTCAGCCTTCCCAGTAGCCGGAATTACAGGCATGCGCTACCACGCCCGGCTGATTTTTTTTTTTTTTTTTTTTTGATTTATTGTAGAGATGAGGTCTCGCTGCCCAGGCGGGTCTCGAACCCGCGGGCTCAGGCAATCCACTCACCTCAGCCTCCCAAAGGCGTGGGATTACAGGCTGAGCCACCGAGCCCGGCTCAGATATTCTTGATTGATAGTTTTTCAGATAATTTTTTTTCAGGTAGATAAATTATGAAAACTTTTTTTTCCAGGTTGACTTTTCTTTTAGATGACTTTCAAAAAGCATTTTTAAAAACTTTTAATTAATCAATTTTTTCAGATTTGCTTTTATGGTTCATAGTTTTTTGTATCCTAATAAATCTTTGCTAAAACTTAAGTCACAAATATTGTATGTTACTTTTTTTCTAGAAGTTTTATGGTGTTAGTTTTTATACTTAGGTCTATGGTCTGTTTTGAGATTATTTTTGTGTGTAGTGTCATGTAAGGATTCATTAAATTTTTCCTCATAGGAATAACTAGTTCTTATAGAACCATTTGTAGAAAACAATATGCTTTCTTCATTGAATTACTAGGGTCCTTACTTAAAATTATTTGTCTAATTCTGAACTCTATTATGTTTCATTAATCTCCTTTCACCAATATTTCATTATCTTGATTACTATAACTTTGTATTGTTTTAAAATTAGGTACTACTAATGGCTTTCTAACCTTTGGAAAGTTAGAGTTAGACATGTGGAGCTTTTCCTTTTTTAATAGGCAAAAGATCCTTCATGTTCCTTAAGAAAAACAATTGGTAGCATTACAATGCCCATAAACATCTAGGCGAGTTTGAAACTCATTAGAGTTAAGTAGTATTGAAAAAGAGAAATGTGATGAGTAGGTCTATTGGTTAGAACTGCTATATAACTTGGCTTAAGTATTGAAGGTAAAATAGAAGATAAATCAAACATGACTTTTAATTTGGCATGAATAACCGGAGATAATTTTTTTAAAAATAAAAGTTTGATAAAAATATGTGTGACATAAAATTTGTCATTGTAATCATTCTTAAGGGCATTATTTACATTTGCAGTGTCTTACAACTCTCATTATTTTGTATTTCCAATTTTTTTTTATCATTCCAAACAAAAACTCAGTAACCTTAAGTAGTAATTCCTCATGCCTTCCTTTCCCCAGCTCCTGATAGCCTCTAATCTACTTTCTGACTTTATGAATTTGTGCATTCTAGAAATTTCATATAAGTGAAATCATGCAATACTCTCCCTTTGGTGCCTAACTTCTTTCACTAGGCAGAATATTTTCTAGTTCGTTTGTGTTGTAGCATGTGCTAGAACTTTATTTCTTTTTACAACTGAATAATACTCCATCATATAGAGCATGTTTTACTTATCCCATTCATCTTTTGATGAACAGTGAGTTGTTTTACCTTTTGAATATTGTGGATAGTGCTGTAATACACAGTGATGTAACAGTATGTATTCGAGTTCCTATTTTCAATTTTTTGTGGTGCATACTTAGAATGAAATTGCTGCGTCATATAGAAATTCAATGTTTAACTTTTTGAGGGACCGCTATACTGTTTTTCACAGTGGCTGCATCATCTTAAATTTCTACCTTCTATGTACAAGGGTTCCAATTTGTCTACAGTTTCACCACCAAAAGTTATTTTTTATTTGTTTTGTTTTGTTTTGTTTTATTACAGACATCTTAGTATGTGTGAAGTGGTATCACATTTTCTTAATGACTAATGTTGTTGAGCATCTTAGCATTTGTTTATTGGGCATTTGTATACTGCATTAGTCTACTTAGGCTGCCATAACAAAGTACCAGACCACAGATTGTATGGCTTAAATAACTGATATTTATTTTTTCATAGTTCTGGAAAAAAGAAGCTATAGCTCTGGAGACAGGAAAATTCAAGTTCGAGATCTGGCAGGGACTCTCTGGTAAGGACTCTTTCCCTTATTTGAAAACAACTGCCTTCTTGTTGTGCCCTAGCGTGGCCTTTCCTCTGAGTGCTCTTGGTAGAAGGGAATGAGGGAGATGGAGGGGGAAGGGGAGAGAAAGAGATCATATCAGAGCCCCACTTTTATGACCTCATATAACCTTAATTACTTCTTAACTCTAAATATAGTCATATTGGGGATTAGGGCCTCGATATATTATTTAGAGAGCACAATTTAAGCCCATAGTATTCTACCCCTGGTTTCCCAAAAATCATTTCATTATCCCACATACATTCATCTTATCTTAGTGCACCCTAAAGTCTTTTTTAAAAATTAAAATTTTTTTAAAGTTTTAAATATGTGGGATACAATTCAGGGTTAGGTATACAAATGTTCATTATGCAGGTACCCTTGTTGATGAGGTATGTCCCCTCCCGGCAGTTTCCCACTATTGCCAATCACCATCCCCACCCTCCCCTAGCAGTTTCCCACTACTGCCAATCCCTTTCTTATAGTATTATGATAGTTGTTCAAGGTTCGCTTATGAGTGGGGATATGTGATACTCGGTTCTTTGTTTCTGTGATAGATCACTCAGTATTATAGGCTCTCTAAGTCCATCCAAGTTGCAGCGAAGTTCGTAATTTTTTCTTTCCTTATGGTTGCGTAATATTCCATAGCATATATGTACCACATTTTTTTTTTGTCCAGTCCTCTTTTGATGGGCAGGTCAGTTGGTTTCATGTTTTTGCTATTGTGACTAATGCTGCAATAAACATGTGTGTGCAGGTATCTTTTTCATAGAGGGATTTGAGTCCTTCTGGGTATATTCCCAGTAGGGGGATTGTGGGGTCATATGGGAGGTTGATTTTTAGATCTTTTAGGAATCACCACATTGTTTTCCACAGAGGCTGTACTAGTTTATACTCCCACAAACAGTGTAAGAGTGTTCCCTTTTTGCCTCATCCTCTATAAACATCTATTGTTTTGTATACTGCATTATAAATGATGGCCATCCTGACTGGAGTTAAGTGATATCTCAGTGTGGTTTTAATTTGCATTTTTTGATGACTAGTGAGGACTGAGCAATTTTTCATGTATCTGTTGACTGTTCGTATGTCTCTATTGAGAGGTGTTTATTCATATCTTTTGCCCACCTATAAGGAACTCAAACATGCCGAAAAAAAAAAATACCCTTACCAACAGACACATGAAGAAGTGCTCAGCCTCACTCATCATCAGAGAAATGCAAATCAAAACCACACTGAGATACCACCTAACCCCAGTAAGAATGGCCATCATTAGTAAAATAACCAACAACGGATGCTGGTGAGGATACAGAGAAAAAGGAATGCTCCTACACTGCTGGTGGGAATGCAAACTAGTGCAACCTCTCCAGAAGACAGTGTGGCAATTTCTGAAAGAACTAGAAATCGACCTTCCATATGACCCAGCAATCCCCTATTGGAAAAATACCTGGAGGAACTCCAATCCTTGTACAAAAAAGATACCTGCACACGTATGTTGGTTGCACCTCCATTCACAATAGCAAAAACAGGGAACTATGCTGCCCATCGAAGCTGAACTGGATTTTAAAAATTGTGGTACATATACACAATGGAATATTATGCAGCCATAAAGAAAGACAAACATATGGACTTCACAGCAACTTGGGCGGATTTAGAGTCGATCATACTCAGTGATCTATTACAGAAACAAAGAACAGAGTACCATATGTTCTCACTCACAAGTGAGAACTTATAATAATTATCATAATACTATAAGAAAGGGATTGGCTGTAGTCGGAAAATGCCAGGGAAGGAGGATGGGATTGGCAGTTGAGGGAAACTTCTAGGGAAGGGAGGGGCACACCTCATCAAACACAGTACCTATATAATCAATATTTGTATACATAACTCTGAGTTGCATGCCACATCTTTAGAATAAAAACAAATAAATAATTTAAAAATGGAAAAAAAGAAAAAATCCTAGTCTTAACTCATTTTAGCATTAAGTCTAAAGTCTCACCTAAAATTTCATCTAAATTCTCATCTAAATATCGTTTAAATCGATATGGGTAAGATTCAAGATATGATTCAAGGAAAGTTTCAAGATTTTTTCTGAGTCCAAATTTTTCTCCAACTATGTGAAATGAAATAAGTTATGGGCTTATAAAATATAGTGGTGGAACAGGCATAAGATAGACAATTCCATTCCAATGAGAAGAGTAGAAAAGGAAAGAGTGATGGGTCCCAAGAATCTTCAAAACCTAGCAAGGCAAATTCCATTAGATCTTTGGTTTGATCATTTACCTTCCAGACTAACTGGAGCAGTTGCTGCATCTCCAAGACTTCAATTGGTAACTATCTGATCTGTTGAAACCAAAGTAATGACACCGCCTTTTCAAATTCAAAAGGTAGCTCTGGTGATCTCTGAATCACATTTTGGGTCATTCTTCCTTTTACTGGAAAGATAATGCAGGATTGCAGCCCTCTTCCAATCTGTTCCTTTTTTGTCTTAGCTGGCAGTGTTTGTAATCCCATCATTATCATGAATTCTGCTGAGGTAATTGATTAAATTTGTGGTTTACACCCATACTAATCTCCTTCAGCTACATTTTTAGCATTCTCTTCAAACTTTTCATTTTTTTTTTTTTGCAATATGAATAGACTGATAATTTTTTTACATCTTCAAGTTTGGGTCACTTTTTGCCTAAAAAACTTTTCAATTTTCTGCATTTTACTATAAGTGGTTAGGAGAATTCAAGCTGCATATTTAATATTTGTTTAGAAATGTCCTCTGCTGAATATCCTATTTTATCACTTGAAAGTTTCACCTTCCATAAAACACTAGAACACAATTTAGCTAACTTCTTTGACACTTTATTATAAAGATAACTCCTCCAGTTTCCAATAACCTGTTTCTCATTTCAGTATGAGACCGCGCCCAAATGGACTTGGATGTCGATATTCCTACATACATTCTGTTAAAAATTATTCATGGATTCTCTGAAAAGATGGAGGCTTTCTCTCTATCTCTTTTTTTCTGTGCTCTCACCGGAATTGCCATTAATGTCCATATTTCTAGCATGAACTTCAAAACTCTTCCATCCTACACACATTACCTTCTTCCAAAACCATTTCTACATTTTTAGGTAATTATTACAGCAGTACTCCACAGTACCAAAATCTGTATTAGTCTGCTAGGGCTACCATAACAAATACTGTAGACCAGGTGGTTTAAACAACAGAAATAGCCGGGTTCGGTGGCTCAGCCTGTAATCCCGCCCTTTGGGAGGCCGAGGTGAGTGAATCGCCTGAGCCTGCAGGTTCGAGACCCGCCTAGCCAACTTGGCAAAGACCTCATCTCTACAGTAAATAAAAAAAAAATTAGCCGGGCGTGGTAGCACCTGTATTTCCAGCTACTTGGATGGCTGAGGCAGAAGGGTCGCCGGAGCCCAGCAGGTCGAGGCTGCGGTGGCTGGGAGCGTGCCTCTGCACTCCAGTCTGGGCGACAGAGTGAGACTCCAACTCAAAAAAATAAACAATAGAGCGGACGGGGCAAGATGGCGACGGCATAGGTGAACTTGTGAGATTCTCTGAACGTGAGTTCCCAAAAAGGCTATCACTTCGCTACCCCCATCCCCCAGCCCACCACCAACCGCGCTGGGGGCAGGCCCGGGAACTTCAGTCCCACGCAAGACCAGATATTGCGCCCCCGCCCCACTGCTGCCGTTCTACTCGTGTGTGGAAGT
>NW_007260278.1:869588-889590 GCF_000164805.1 Carlito syrichta | reverse complement strand
GGTGGCTGGGAGCGTGCCTCTGCACTCCAGTCTGGGCGACAGAGTGAGACTCCAACTCAAAAAAATAAACAATAAACAGAAATGTATTTTAATGTATTTTTCAAGTTCTAGAGACTGGGAAGTTCAAGGTAAGGCATTTACAAGATTGGTTTTTGTTCTAAGGACTCCTCCTGGCTTGTGGGCAACCACCATCTTGCAGTGTGCTCATATGATCTTTTCTTTGTGCATGTGAGAAGAGAAAGATAACTCTCACTTCCTCTTCTTATAAGGCCACCAATCCTAAAAGCCTCACTCTTATAAATTCATTTAATCATAGCTATTTCCTTATATGCTGTATCTCCAAATATAATCACCCTGGGGGCTAGGGACTAAATAAATAAATTTTGGAGGAATACAATTTAATCCATAGCATATATCTTCTTTAAATAAATAGCTATTCTTTTGCTCAATTTTTAATTTTTTTTTGTTACCGAGCTTTAGGATTTCTTTATATATACTAAAAATTAAACCTTATCAGATATTTGCAATATTTTCTTCTATTATGAAGACTTTTTTGCTTTCTTGATAATGTTATTTTATGTGCAAAAGTTGATAATTTTAATAAAGTCCAATTTATCTACTTTTTCTTTAGTTGCTTGTTTTTGGCATCATAATAAGAGCCCATTGTTAAACCAAAGTTTATGAAGATTTTTCCCTAAATATTGTTCTAAAAGTTTTATAGTTTTAACTCTTCTATTAGGATGAGGTTGTTTATCTGTTTTGAGTTAATTTTTATATATAAGGGTAAAGTATGTGTCCAAGTTCTTTTTGTTTGTTTGTTTTTGCATGTGGAAATCCAGTTGTTCTAGTATTATTTTGTAAAGAGACTATTCTTTCTCCATTAAATGTACTTTTCACCCCGTCAAATATCAGTTGACCATAGATGTATAAGTTTATTTATGGACTCTCAAATCTACTCGATTGGTTTATAGACTATGGTATAGTTATACCAGTACCATAATGTTTTGACTATTATAAATTTGTAGTACGTTTTGAGAGTTCTCCAACTGTGTTATTTTTTCAAGATTGTTTTGGCAGCTTAGAGTTGTATTTCCATATAAATTTGAGCTTTGGCCAAAATGGCAGTTGGAATTTTGATAGGGATTGCATTGTGTTTTTAGACTGCCTTGGGTAGTATTGAAAGCATATATATATGTATGTATCTATGTGTTAATTTTTTTTTTCTTCAAAAAAATTAGTGTTTCATGATTTAACTATTAGAGGAATATACAGTGTCATGTTCCTTTTTTAATCTACATAGAAATTCTAATATGTCAAAACTAAGAAAAATTTTGTCCACAAAACTATTTATTGGAGAAAAAATTTTATGTAAATTTTATATCATTTCATAGTTTAGCAATACTAAATTTACACTTTCAATAGACACTATAAATGCCATACATTGCTTTTTAATCATCTCTGGAAGTTCTGTGCTTTGTATAAAAGAATCTCAACATTTGATTTTGAGTGAGAGGCCAGAACAATTTTGAACTAATTTAAAAGAAAATATAAATGCCAAAAATATAAGTGCCAAAAATGTATACATATTAACTCAAAAGATGGCATTCATCAAGTGAATACTAGCATCACCATGTAACAGGCAGGAAAGTAGAATTGACCAGTGCAAGTATCTACCAAATATGACTTGTCATCAGTATATATTGAGTATTATAATTTTAATACTTTTTTCCGTTTTTAAAATGTGTATACATTTTTGGTACCCTCTTATATCTATCTAAGAAGACAGTATCAGTGATATTTATGTACAACATAGTCCCAGACATGTTGAAAGGGAGTATAGAGTAGTGGTGAAAAGGATAGACTCTAAAGTTAAACACCCTTCATTTGAATTCCAGCTGCACCATTTACTAATTACATAATATTGGACAATTTACTTAACATCTCTCTGCTTCAGTATTATAATCTGTACAAAAGTGTTGATAATAACAGTTAATTCAAAAGGCTATCATAAAAATTGAATTATTTTATACTTGCTATGCATACAGTAAGTGTTCAGTAAGGGTTAACTATTATTATTATGTGCCAATGATAATTTGTACCTATCACTTTACCCATTACAAAGGACTTTTTAATATGTTTTATAATACAGTCCCAAAATCGTGAAATAGAAGAAAGCGATATTATTAGCTCCATTGAACAGATGAAGGACTAAAATTCACAGAGCTTGTAATATATCAAAGGTCATATTAAAAATTTAAACTTATATAATTAAATAATATTATAACCAAATACTTGTTTCTCATACCTACATTATTTCCACTATAGCAAATTGCTTCTGTTTTCTTAAATTTCACAGTAAGAATAATATAAAATAAATGTATGTAATATTGTAACAGAAGACAAAATAATGAATTTTTGCAGCAAGTTACAGAGATTTAATTTCCTTTTCCTACAGTCCATTTTTAGTTTTTTCTGGTTTTCAGATGAGAGAAAATGAATTACTGGTTGTGAAATTTATGCAGTGGTTAGCAATCTGCTGAATGTGGGATCATTTTTAAAATTTGTATTACTCTGACTTCATTATGATAACAATTTATCCCAGGTCCCATAACTCTGTGTGCTAGCACATCAACAATGTGATATGCTTGCATATTTGCTTTTTATTAGAATAATTCTCAATTATTGGCTCATATTTTAAGAAAATTTGCCTTGTTCATTTTTGAAGCCTCATAAGCATAAGTAAAAAATGAAAGAATGTGCCATATTTTTAAAGATTCAGCAGTAAAACTCAGAGCAATGTAAACTATTTTAATAAGAAACATATTATTTTATTTTAGTGAACCAATTATCTAGTTAATAAATATGTTTATATATGAATTTTATTGTTCTAATGTGCTATTATAAGCAGAGGTATTTAAAACATTTTTATTGTGGTCATGGCCTTGGATTAGATGCAGAAAGAATTATAGAATCTGGAAAAGTGGTTTCCATGGCCTTCAGATATCATTTGAAAGATAACAGCCCAAGTAGTACGTCACCAGAATAACAAACACTGAGACATTCAACCCATGAATATAAAACTCACAGGGGTTTTTTAAAAAAGCGTTTTGTCTATTATTGGCTAAATATAATGTTACTTATTGGCAAATCTACATACCTGTGCATACCTGAGATTATACCTATTTTGCTTGAAGAATTATTGGTTTCCCTGAACTCTAATTAGTTAACATAATGATGTTTAGACTTATCATTACTCAGTTAAAATGTAGTTAATGTAGTACAAATAAATTATGATTGATAATTTCAACAGTTAATTTTAGTAAATCATTATTGAATATCTACTCTGGTACAGAGACTTTATTAAATAGTGAAAATGCAAATACTAAGTAAGAATAGGTCATGAGACCAAAAATATTAAACCCAACAGGTGTAATTAAAAAAATGAACTTGGATATAACTCATTCCAAAAAACATACCCTAAGTACTACTGATCAGCTCATTTAGAAATTAATCTAAAATCATTGTCAAACTTTTTCATCTATATTGCAATTGCTTGCCTTTCATTTTTGAAAGTCATTTATTCTAACTACAGATTTTAATTATTTTCCTGTGCTGCAGAATTCTTCCTTAAATTGTAAACTAATTAACTCATACTTAGTTAATAGTGAAATTATATGATGGCATATTATTTCTAATAAGTAGTTAATATTAAAACCTGTGGGTTTTTTTTCAGTGACAAAGGATATGCAATTCAATAACAACTTTGGGACAATTGCATAGCAATGAGGGGTGAAAAAACTAAGTTAGATTCATAAATCATATTATTCCTCAAAATAAATTCCAATTGATTAAATGTTTACACATAGTGAGTAAAACTATAGAAAAAGATAGTATGGAGGAGTCCTGTTGTGCATACCCCAAATTATCTCTTGGTAAGGCAGAAAACACCAGTTCATGATGTCCACGCTTCAGTCTTTATTATTGCAGTAGCAATGTAGAAGCTGTATCCCAAAAGGAGAACAGTTATATGTAGAGAATGGTACAGCATTGTCTCAAAATCTTAAAGGTCTGTGATATGATTCACATTTAGGGGCCTGATAAAACTTTCATACAGCATTTCCACCTGTTACAGACACTTCAGGCACCATCATATCTGATGATCATATGGCCCAATAACAAAGTAGCTTGTACAGGAGTTTGTACTTGTTTCAGAATCTTTTCCTATTCCTGATGCCACTCAACATGAGCAACATTTTAGGTTACGTGGCTATTGGTTTTGAGTAGCACACCCAAACAAGGAATATGCTGCTTCCAAATGTCAAAGAATTCCATTAGCATTGTGACTTCTTTCTTAGTAGTGGGAGAGGAAGGTGCACATTGTAAGGAGTACAATGACATGCCCAAGATAATGAGGAATTTTATTTCTAAAAAATATAGACCCCTATATTTTTGTGGGGTTTGTTTCTGATATATCTGCTTTTGTTTTTGTTCTTGTTTTTGTTTTTTTATTTTTATTATTTTTTTTTCCCCAAAATGTCTGAAGTAGTTGTAACATTCTACTCTCTTGGTCCGATTAACATATTGTCATCAGTACAATGAACTAGTATGATGTCTTGTATAGAAAAGTGATCCAGCCGGGCTTGGTGGCTCAGCCTGTAATCCCGTGCTTTGGGTGACCGAGGTGAGTGGATTGCCTGAGCCCGCGGGTTCAAGACCTGCCCGGACAACTTAGCGATACCTCATCTCTACAATAAATCAAAAAATTAACTGGGGGTGGTAGCGCGCGCCTGTAGTTCCAGCTACTCGGAAGGCTGAGGCGGAAGGATCGCTGGAGCCCAGCAGGTCGAGGCTGTGATGGCTGGAATCGGCCACTGCACTCCAGTCTGGGCCTCAGGGTGAGACTCCAACTCGAAAAAAAAAAAAGAAAAAAAAGTGATCCAGATTCCTGTTTACCACATTATGACTTATAGCTGGTATATTATTACAATCACAAGACAATACAGTGAGTGTGCATTGATGACTTTTTTGAAAGGAAACAGTTGCCTGTAATCTTTTTAAACCATATATAAAGAAACAAGTGCTTATGAGATCAATAACTATATCTCATGTTTTAGGAGATGTTTTGATTTGCTTCAAAAACAAAGACACATCTGGGATAGCAGCTGCAACTGGAATCAACACTCAAATAAGTTTATAATGATCAACTTTCATTCTCCAGAAACCACCTTTCACCACAGGTCAAATAGGAGAGGTGAAGAAGAGTATGATGGTCATCACCATCCTCGAATCATTTTTGCCCTTGATGGGAAGATTAGCCTCTATAGTGCCTCTGAGAATGCAGTATTAAATTTGCTTTATTATTTTGATAGGTAGAGGCAGTGCTAGCAGCTTTCATTTGACTGTTATTGCTACTATAGCCCACTTCATGGTTCAAGAAACCAGTGTAGGGATTTTTCATGTTTCTAAATATATTTATTTAAACTACACATCCTGGAACCAAGAAAACAATCACAGAGTGGTTTAGAAACTTCCTGGATTCACTGCACAATGATCCTGAGCCAAAAAATCGATAAATTTCCATGCTACACATTTCTCATCTGAAAAATGTGATCTGATAATAACACCTATTTCATAACATTGCTGTGAGGTATAAATGAGATAACTATAAGTGATGTTCTTGCAACAGCTGTGGAACATAGTAAGCCTCAAAAATATTACATACTATTTTTAAATTTGAGGTTCATAAAAAATATTTTTACTGTACTGACAATTCTGCATCAGCAGTCTGAGTTTAACACAGAAAATGTTAAAATTAAAAAATCAAACCAAGTACATAGTAATGATTTTATTATGAAATTATGAACTTTAAAATTAATCTTTATTATAGTTTATTTTAAAATTTTAAAATAATCTATTTTAATTTTATAGTGCAAATTTGAAAAATAGTGTAACTATTCTATGCTATTTGTGTGTGTGTGTGTGTGTGTGTGTGTGTGTGTGTGTGTGTGTGGTGGAGTCTCATTCTGTTGCACAGACTGGAGTGCAGTAGCACTCTCACGGCCACCGCAGCCTCAACCTGCTGGGCTCTGGCGATCCTTCCACCTCAGTCTTCCAAGTAGTTGGAACTACAGGCACATACTATCACTCCTTGACTAAATTCTATGCTATTATAACTATAGTAAAATATGTGCAGCAAACCTTTGAAAAATTACAATATAAATTTTTACCATGGATCATGAGTCATTTTTTAATTATTTTTGTAACTAGCATGTATTTGTATTTCCTTGTTTTTAAAACATGTTTTTGTTAAAAGTTGAAATAAATCAAACTCGAATTTTGAAAAATAAAAAAATAGAAATCTCTTCTACAATTCAGAACAGACATTTCATGAAGCATTTTGTTCACAATCTGTTAGTTTGAGGACAGCTGGGAAGAACCCAGTGAAGTTCCACATCTAGGAAGGGCAGTAAGAGCTGAAAGAGCTCCAGTCTCTGCCGCTTGTCAGGGAGTGGGCAGGGCAGAGAGATGATAACACATGGAGAACTACTGTCATCGGCAAGATGCAAACAAAGGATGCAAACAGGGCAAAAAGAACCCCAAACTCAGCATAGCCGTGGAAGTAAAGAGCAGGAAGGAATGTCTGTGCCCCAAGGGTTAGAAGCAGAAGCAACTGTGAATGCAGCAGGGAACTGAGGTCTCCTCAAGTTTTAAACTCAGTCCATCAGCACTTGTCCCTTATGGCCTCAGTATTCTTTCTGGATTCTTCTCTTTCTCATCTACAATATTACCACCCTGGATGAGCTACTCAGCATTATTCAGAGTAGGATGGGCTTTGCTGGAACAATAAACAACACAATCTAGGGACCGGACACAACTGAATGCTTTGGTTCTCATGCCACAGTATTCAGAGCACTGAGCATTATCCTCTAAACACAGAGTCAGGGACACAGGGCTTCAGGATGTCTGTGACATCATCCAGCCATAAGACCAGGAAACAAGAGTGGAGGGGTGGAAACCGAGAAACTATATCACCCTTCCCAGAAGTGACATTTTTTTCCTTCCACTCACATTGCTTTGCCCTCTACCAGTCTCATGAAAAACCGAATCGTCAGACAGACTGGGAGCCATATGTGGATATGGTCATCACTAACAGTTTCGTTCACTCATCTTCATCTATTTCCACCTAACTAAAATAGCACTGCTATTAATCTTCCTGAAAATTTTCTCCTCTGATTCTATTAAGTTTTCTTTAAAATTCCTTTTTCTTGGCTGAGCGCTGTGACTTATACCTAGCTACTTGGGAATCTGAGGCAGGAGGATGGCTTGAGCTCAGGAGTTCGAGGCTACAGTGAGCTAAGATTGCACCACTGCACTCCAGCTTGAGTAACACAGTGAAATCCTGTCTCAAATATATATATATATAATGTGTATGTATATATATATATAATGTGTATATATATATATAATGTGTATATATATATAATGTGTATATATATATGCAATATACATATTTATTAACTGCCTTCAATGACAACTTATCACTTACAAGATCAAAATTAAACTCCAAGTCATGTTTTATAAAAAGCCCCACAATTTGTTTCTACTTATCTCAGTTACCCAGCTTTAACAACTGATAGTAAAAGAAATATTTTTTATGCCTTCTACGTAGTACAGGTCACTTTCAACCTTGTTCATGCCATTTTCTTCACTTTAATGCTATTCTTCTTTCTATTCACTTAGACAATCAGCACTATACATTTCATCGGGGGACTAAAATGGGTTAACATCTGAGAAGACCTTGGAAAATGTAGAGGTATGTCTGCTGTCCTTGACTCCAGTTTCACTAAGTCCCCTAAGGTTTGTGACTGTGGGATGGGCTGACTATGGCACCATCCATACACCATATGGAAAGAGAATGGAGGTCATGGGCTCTACAAGGTGCTGGAAAGAGAAAACTGATGAAAAACATTTTCCCCATGAAGTGAGAACCAGACATGGGAACTCTATGATGACAGTCAGGGTAAGAGAAATCCGAGTAGTAGATTGGCAGGAAAGGTCAGTGCTGATCTCCAAGAATGTCCATAAAAAATTTGCTGGTATGCCAGAACTAAGATAACTGCTGGGAAGAGCTGATGGTCTGAGTTCTCTCTACCCCAGAAGTAGAAATAGTAGCAGCCTTTGCTGACGAGAGACTCAACGAATTTGATGACTGGTTTTCCACACTCCATAAGACAATTTTGGCTCCTCCCATTTCTCACGAGACAGTCGCCTCTTAGGGATCTCCAGAGCTGGACTTACATTCCAAAGGTGATTTATGAGTAAACAAAGGGGGAAACAAAAAACAAACGAAACAGCCCCATCAAACCCAAAAGAAGAAGAAGAAAAACACTCCCAGCAAAAGATGGGACTGTCATAAGAAAGATAGAATAACTTGGAACAAAATAAATAAGAACACCTAGGATGATTCAGTTATAGCACAAATTGTTCTCTGGAATAGGTAGGTAAACAGTGAGGTCATTTTTAAAAATTTGAGTGTAATATTTTATTTGAATTAAAAATCAGGAGAACAAACTAGTCACCAAATGAGGTAACTGAATGAAACTCAAATTAGGAATTTATTCAAATGAAAGACATTTTCCAAATGCACAGCAAATAGAATTAGAGAAAAAAGTATAGTGGTGAGACTTAAACAAGTAGGAAAAAACATTTTTTTGAGTGAGGAAGAACACCTGATTACGTAAATTACAAGGTTAAAATGAATTCTAATCAAAAAATAAAGGAAATAAAGGATCAAAAAATAAAGGAAAACATTTAGATATATTTTAATGTAACTCTTGAGCTCCAGGAGTAAAGATAAACTTTCATATGTCTCCAAAAGAAATGGCTACTCAATTATTTACAAAGTAAAAAGAATCAGAGTGAGATGAAGGGTTTGAATTCTAAGATTAAAGGTTAGAAGATAATAGAGCAATATGAATAATTAACAAGTCACAGCCATCCTACACACATGCACAAAACACACACAGTATAAAACTATATTTACGAATTGGAGATCTTTTGAGAAACAGAGACCTTTAAATGAAAGACCATGGAGAGGAGAGAAAGAAAATCACCTGCTAAGTAGAATGTCACTATTTCTTTCAGTCAAACCTCAAAACATTTTCTTGTAGTCCATGGTTCTAATACCATAGCTTGTCTATCTTTGATTGCACACAGTAAGATATGGAATCTAATGATTTGCTTAACCCAATGAGAGCATGTCCTCCTCCTGAGATTTATACCATGTTGGAGGAAGTGAGTTTTCTCAAAAGAAATGTGTGCCATCAGAAAAGTGAAATGAAAACTCGGTCTACTGCTTATCAAGGCAAATGAAAAGTATTTTAGAATATTTGAAGATTCTTCTGAGGGTACTACACAACACAGTGACTCTTAAATAAATAGCAGTACTCCTTGTTAGTGCTCCAAATGAGGGAAGGCAGCCACACAGGGTCCCAAAGAGGGCTGCACCAGAGACAGGGTAGCAACAAGCTGGAGTGGCTTGTGTATGGCAAACGGGGTAGGATTAGTTATGTTGTACAGGCTCCCTGGTGATAGGTTGATTTGAAAATTTTTATTGGTTCTGGACACAGGGGCTGTCCCTAATTGTCTGGTGGCTGGCTTTGGGGCAATTAGACCAGGTGCATAGTGATTCCAGAGTATAGTAGTCCTATATAAGAAAAGAGATTGTTCTGTGGATTTGATCAGCTGCTCAAGAGGAGGAATGGGTATGCTTCTAGCCAGGACCTCACGCCTAGGTCAAACAGCATTTAAAAAATAACAAACCATATTGCAAAAGGCCTGCCACAGACTATCAGATACACGTTTTGTGAACATATTTTTCAAAAGGACTTCTGTCAGGATATATAATACTTTCAAATCAACAAAGGAAGACAAACAACTTAATTTAAAAGAAATATCTGCAAACTCTGAGTAGAAACTGCCGTAAGGAAAATAAAAAATTGAGAAATAAGCAGATTAAAGGATCTCATTGGTCACTAGAGAAATGCAAAGTAAAACCACAATGAGATACCACTAAATATCAATCAGAATAGCTAAAAGTGACATCAAGTATTGACAGAGATAAAATTCAAGAAGTCTCACAGTTTGCTGGTAAAATTCCAAAATAGTATTGGCATTTTGCAGAACATTTTAGCAGTTTCTTGTAAAACTTAGGAATCCTTTCCTAAGGATTTACTAAAGGTAAATGAAAAGATGTGTTCAAATGAAGGTTTGTGTTTGGCTTTTCTTTTCTTTTTTTTTTTTTTTTTGAGTTGGAGTTTCACTCTGTCGCCCAGACTGGAGTGCAGTAGCCGCTCCCGCCCACCGCAGCCTTGACCTGCTGGGCTCTGGCGATCCTTCCACCTCAGCCTTCCCAGTAGCCGGAATTATAGGCATGCGCTACCACGCCCGGCTGATTTTTTGATTTATTGTAGAGATGAGGTCTTGCTGCCTAGGCGGGTCTCGAACCCGCGGGCTCAGGAAATCCACTCACCTCAGCCTCCCAAAGGCATGGGATTACAGGCTGAGCCACCAATCCTGACTGTGTTTGGCTTTTCATAGCAGTTTTTAAAAAATAATATCCAGATACTGCAAACAAATCTTTATGTTTATCAACTTATGACTTGATAAATTATAGTAGATCCTCATAGTGGAATTTTGTACCACTATAAAGACAATTAACTGATTAACTACTAATACAGCCAACAACATGGATGAAATGCAAAATGCTAAGTGAAAAATTCCATACATAAGACTAAGAATTCTATGATTCATTTATGTGACATTCTAGGAAAGGTAAAACTACCAGCAGAAGGCAGAGCAATAGTTACCATGAGCAGTAGAGGGAAACAGGTTGACTGCAAACGGGGATTAGGAAACATTTTTTTAAAGATGTTTGATTTTATTGATGTTTTAGTGTATTTGCTTTCTTTTTTTCTCCCTATGCATATTTCTTTTTAATGTATTGGTATACAAATTTACCAAAAATTAAAATATTTAAAATGCTGATTAAGAACAAGTCCACTATGATTTAGTTATTTCAAATAGCAACACTCATTTTGTTCATTGAATAATAGGATTTACTACTGTATTCCTTGTCCTACTTCATAGCATAACTCAGATTTTTTTCATACTCAGTTAATCCATTTTATAACTGTCTAGTCAAAATCTCTGATTAATCTTTTGTACTCCTGTAGCTTCCTTCTACCCTTAAGAACGTCAGTTTTTCACATGTATTCCTATATCTCTCACAAGATAAAGAACACATAAATAATATTTTTAAAATTGCAAAACACTATAGACATGGCAGTTACTATTATTTATTATCCCTGGATGTGGTAATTCTTCTCAATTCATCTTTGTATGGAAACAATGCATGCAACATACCTTTTGCTCAGCAAATATGCATTGAGTGCTGTTGAATCGATGATCATAATCCTTATTTTTATTTAGATTATCCCAATTTCTGACATTTAATTTAGGCACAATATGATAGCAGTAACCTTGGTACAAAAGCTGAATAGTGACTAACAGTGACTATCTTGTTTTTCTATCGGTTTTACTCATCATCACATTTCCTTCAAGTCAACTATTTATTGAGTTTCAGTAGCACTGAGTGCCAAAGGACAATTAAATTGATCCTCAACAAATTACTAAGAAACACTTCCTTGATTTTAGTGTTTTTCCTTAATTGTGAAGCCATGGCAGCTCCACAAATAAATGGGTTGCTTAACAGACTTGACCGCTAATTATGTGAAAAGCTCACATTACCTAATGTCGCTTACAACATCTCTATTACCACTCTAGATGTAGCCAAATATAGAGCAATAAAGACAAGAATAGTTGCTATATTTTTCATCCCAAACTGCATTCAATCCTTCACACACATACACACACACACACACACACACACACACACACACACACACATACACACACACACACACACCCCACACACACCCCTACATACATATATGCATAAAATATTAAACCCACGATTTTTTAAGTGTTTTATGGCAATTGTTCTGACATGAAAGATTTGGTCCTTATAAGAAATTTATAAGTACAGGAGAGGGCTCCATTTTATTAATAGGAAAATTAAAACTGAAAATGTTAAAGAAACAAACAAAAACTTAATTGGGGGGGTTGTGCAATACTATTTTTATTTCACTATAAAATTGTTTAGTTACCTAGAACTAATTGGCTCTATTTTCAGGAAAATACATATATGCAACATGGGAGTTGTTTCTTGTATGCTTTTCCCAGCATTTCCTAAGTAATACCTACCACTTTGGTTGATTCATAGTACTTGTGACAAATAGAAAAGATATTAAATAATAACTACCAATTCTGAAGGTCTATGCTCTGGGAACTATGTTAAGTGATATATATATATATAGGTATATATCATTAAATATATATATATATATTTAAAGATGTGTGGTACAATTCTAGGTTTGGTATACATATGGTCATTGTACAGATAAAGTTTGGGCCTCACTTTGGTCCCCTCTTCATCTGGTTTGAGATCAGGTACCCTTATTGATGTTATGAGCCCCCACCCCTGGCAGTTACTCGCTACTGCCAATCACTTTTTTATGGTATTATGATATGATAATATTTAAGTGTCTGCTTATGAATGAGAACACGTGGTACTCAGTTATTTGTTTCTGTGATAGATCACGGAGTATTATAGACTCTAAGTCCATCCAAGTTGCTTCGAAGTTAACAATTTTGTTCTTTATGGCTGCATAATAGTCCATCATGTATATGTACCTTATTTTTTTAAAAATCCAGTTCAATTTTGATGAGCAGCACAGTTGGTTTCATGTTTTTGCTATTGTGAATAGTACTGCAGTAAACATGTGTGTGCAGATATCTTTTTCATAAAGTGATCTGAGTTCCTCCAGGTACATTCCCAGAAATGAGGGTTGCAGGTCATCTGAAAGATTGAATTTCATGTCTTTTAGGAATTGCTACACTGTTTTCCACCCTGGTTTATATATTTCAACCCCATTAGTTCTCACAAAAGCTTTGTGAAATGAGCACAACCTCCCCCATGTAACCTTCATGCCACCCCTCATTTCTTCCTAAATAAATTCCTTGTGTTAGTTTTATATAGCTGCCATAACAAAGTATCATAAATTAGCACTTAAAATAACGCGAATGTATAATATTACAGTTTTGGAAGTCAGAAGTGTCAGGGTGCTTGCATTTCTTTCTGGAAGCTGTAAGGCAGGCTGCCTTCTCATCTGCTTTATCTTCTACAGGTCACCCACATTCCTTGGCACACAGTCAACTTCTTCCATTCTCAAAATAGCAAAGTCTAACTGATAGAGATTTTTCAGGTCAGCCTGGACTTTAAGAGCGTCAGCTCAATGAATCGGCCAGCTGAGCCCCAGAGAGGGTTAGCTCAAGGGGATGGTAAGCCTAACTCCAGAAGTGTTGGCTCTAATGGGCTGGCAAGCCAAGCCCTCAAAATGTTGTTTATTTGGTGGGCTGGCAAGCCTAGCCTGTGTAATATCTCAGCTTCAGAGTCCTGCCTTCTTCCAGCAGCTCTCCTGGTTCAGCCAGCTCCATCAGCTGGTAAGCCAGCCTGTGGGGTGCACGGCTCGTTGGCTCCTACGATCTTCTACAGCTCTTCTTCTGCAGCTCTTCAAGTTGTGGTTCTTGTCTCATGCCCTGGAAGAATGAGAGACATGGACAGCCATAAAGTGAGAAATCAGAATTTATTAAAAGAACAGAAAAGCTCCCACAATGGGAGGCGACCTGAAGGGGTTGCCAGTTTGGGACTGAAACTTCGTGCTTATATAGTTCTAAGACTGAGCTGATTAGCTAGCAGTAGCTGTGAGCTGATTGGTCGTTACTAGCTGTTCTGATTGGCCAGTAATAAGGACCAATTGGCAGGTGGTAGGAACCTCATGGTACTTGGCAGCAATCTGATTGGTTGTTTTTCTATCCCAGCAGTGAGCACTTAAACTCTAGCTTGAGAGGCTCACAGAGAGCTTGTTTACCAAAGCTGAAGCTGAGAGGCCTGCTGGAAGTTACTAAAGGACCCTCCCCGTCTCCCTGCCTAGTCTTTCGCCAGCTATCTCCTGTTTCGAAATCTCTGACCCTGTGTTTATAATCACACTCCCTTTGACCAAAACCAGGAAATGTTTTCTGCTTTTGAAGACTCATGTGATTTTTGGGCTCATCTACATAATCCAGTATAAAGTTTCCATCTCTAGATGTTTAACTTTAATCATATCTTCAAAATCTATTGCCACGTAAGGCAACTTCATCACAGATTCAGGGCCATTATTCTTCCTGCAACATCTACATCATCAATTCTCAGTGAACAGTTTCTTATGTTACTGACTGAAACTGAAACCTAGATCCTCGCAGAAGGCATTATTTTTCTCACTATTTTCATAAGCAACCCTCTTTCCACTTCCGTTGTTCCAAAATAACCAGAAGTTGGATCTGTCTTATCCTAGTTCCCTGCTGTTAATTCCTAACCATTGTTTCTTATTTCAAAGTACTTATTCTTATGGGTTTCTTACCAGTGAGTCATTAAATGTCTATCTCACTTTGTAATTTTTTATTTCAGTGATTAAGTTTAATCATCCACAATAATCTTTCTCCCTGCTTTCCACTGATTCTAATGGTCTTGTCTTCAATACTGCATGGCAACCTAAATTAAGCTACAAATATATCGACCACTTACTTTTCCCTTCTTTTGTCTTTGCTTTAGATCAAGTTCCACTGAGCAGAGAGAATCAGGTGAACATTTTACCAGTTATTATTCTATTTCTTCAGATTCCCCAAAAGAATAGCCAGGTGAGGATCTAGGTAGTTGCTAATTGTCACATTTTAAAAGGCAACTACAGCAAAGAAGAGAAAGAATAAACTCTTGACAAAAAAAGTGCCGTCCTCCTCCTCAACCCCAAAGTTCAAGGAAACACTTTTTTTTTTTAAAGATTGGCTTTTTTTTGTATTTATATGAGAGTTGTTTGTTTGTTGTTTTATGATGTGGGATACAATTCAGTATTAGCTAAACAAGTGGTCGATGTACTGGTAAAGTTTAGGCCTCCCACTTCGCCTGATTTGAGATCATATACTCTTATTGATGTGTTTTCTCCTCCCTCCCCTGGCAGTGTCCTACTGCTGTCAATTCTTTTCTTATAATATTATGGTAAATGTTCAGGATCTGCTTATAAGTGAGAACATGTGGTACTCAGTTCTTTGTTTCTTTGATAAATCACTGAGCCTTATAAACTCTATATCCTTCCAAGTTGCTGCAAAGTACATATGTGTGTCCTTCCTTATGACTGCGAATTAGTGCACCGTGTGTATGTGCCACATTTTTTTATCCAGTCAAGTTTCAATGGGCAGCATTGTTGGTTTCATGTTCTTGCTATTGTGAATAGTGCTGCAATAAACATACATGTATAGGTATCTTTTTTGTAGAATGATTTAATTTCTTCCAGGTATATTCCCAGTATATGTGTCAAATCATATGGAAGGTCACATGGAAGATCACATGGAAGGTCAATATCTAGTTATTTTGGAAATCACCACATTGTTTTCCATAGAGGATGAAGCAATTTGCAATCACGCCAGCAGTGTAGAAGTGTTCCCCTCTCTCTGTTTCCTTGACAGCATCTATGGTTTTTTGTTTTATTAATGATGACCATTCTTAGGGGTTAGGTGGCATCTCAATGTGGTTTGATTTGCATTTCTCTGATGATTAGTGAGGCTGAGTACTTTTTAATATGTCTGTTGGCTGCCCATATATCTTCTTTTGAGAAGTGTCTATTCATGTCTTTTGCCTACTTTTTAATGGGACTGTTTATTTTTTCCTTTAGGAACATTTGAATTTCTTGTAGATCCTGGATGTTAGGTCTTTGTCAGATTTACAGTTGGCAAATACTTTTCCTCATTCTGTGGGCTATCTTCCCACTCTTTTGAAGAGTTCTTTTACTTTGCAGAAGCTTTTCAGTTTGATGAGGTCCCACTTGTCTATCTTACCTGTTAATGGCATGGACATCTGGGATTTTGATCAGGAATTGGTTAGCTACCCCAGTTCCTATAAGGGTGTTATTTGCAGTTTCTAAGATTTTTGTAGTTTGAGGTTTTACATTTATGTCTTTGATCCACTTAGAGTTGATTTTTTGTGTATGGTGATAGGTAGGGATCCTGTTTCAGTCTTCTACATGTGGTCAGTCAGTTTTCCCAGCACCATTTACTGAATAGATTCTTCTCTCTCCAATGGTTGTTGTTGAAGATTTTGTCTAAGATGAGTTGGTTGAGAAATTGAGGCTTTGCTTTTGGAATCTCTATCCTTTTCCATTGGTCTGAAAACCAGAACAAGACAAGGGTGCCCATTCTCACTCCTCCTGTTCAACATTGTATTATTGCGCACTAATAAAGGACTTTGGCAAAGTTTTGGGGTACAAAACAAATGTTCAAAAGATGGTCAATTCTTATACACCAGTAATAACCAAGCAGAGAACCAAATAAAAAGCACAATACCACTCACAACAGTCACAAAAAAGAGAAATACCTCAGCATCTTCCTGATCAGAGAAGTGAAAGATTTTTACAATGAAAACTACGAAACACTGCTCAGAGAAATCCAAGAAGACACAAACAAATGGAAAAATATCTCATGCTCATGGATAGGAAAAAAATCAACAGTGTTGAAATGTCCATCCTAGCAAAAACAATCTACGGACCCAACACAATATCCATTAAATTGTCAACATCTTTCTCCTCAGACCAGGAAATGACAATACAGAAATTCTTATGGAAACATAAAAGATCATGAATAGCCAAAACAATCCCCAGCAGAAAGAAACAAAGTGGGAAGTATCACACTTCCAGACTTTTAACTTTACTTTGAGTCTACAATAATCAAAACAGCTTAGTATTGGCACTTTTGATCTTTATTCCCATGGTGAGCAGCACCATTTTTTCACCCACAACTTAATTTGTTTCTTTGCCCTGAAGTTGTTCTCCTTCTCATGACAAAAAACCGTATTCATCTCTGAAGAAAATCCACGCACTTGCCGTAGGGGAAAAATGTTACTGCCTGCATCAGTATTCTCCATTCATTTGCCACAATTTGAGTTTGGAATACCTTTCTTAGTAATGCCGTTTGTCACCAAAGTTCTATAGGTTAATGAGTAGCAGGTGGAGTGAGGCGTGTGGGTGATAATGGAGAAGAAGATCAAGGTGAAGATGATGGAATGAATTCTAAAATGCCACCATTAAAGATAGCCATGGCCCCATCTTCACTGTGATTCTCACACATGAAAGTTGAGAATCTGTTCATTTCTTTAATTAGTGATCCCACTAGCTCATGTTCATATAAATCATTCAAAGATAGAAACTCAGGTGGAGATATGGGCTAATCGAAATCCATATGGGGGAAGAAAATTTTTCTTAATTTATCAAGTTGTCTATCATTTCCTATAAAGAGAGTAATTCTCATTTATATGTAAAATATTGTTTAGTTTGTTTTTAGTTCCATCAAGTGCCTTGGTGACTAACAAATGTTCATAAATTACCTACTATTACGTTTCTCCTTGGTTATTACAGGAAAGGGTTCTATTGTGTTTGTTCCAAAAAAGACAGGAAAGGGTTCTATTGTGTTTGTTCTATTGGTGTAAAGAAAGAAATGGAGAAAGGATAATCATATTTCACAGATATGCTATGAAATATAATTTTTCTACCTAATATTTGCATTCCACAATGTCCTCAATTCTTAAACATCTTTAATTTTTAGTCTTTATTTTGGTTATAACTTGAATATCTTCACTAATACCTTTTTTCCATTGGCATGTGAATTTGCTTTATCTCTCCTATGTAAAAATAATTGAAGAAAATAAGTTTAAAGGATTATGGGCAATTTTCCCTTATTCACAACCTTTGCTAGTTGTTTTCCCATTTGTTACCCAACTAACAACCTTAATTGTTTTGTTGTTGTTGTTGTTTTATTTTTCTTGTCCTGTTTTGTTTTTTGAGTTGATGTCTCACTCTGTTGCCCAGGCTGAGTGCAGTGGCATGAGTCCGACTCACCACAGTCTCAGCCTTCTGGGCTCAGGTGATCATCTGCTTCAGCCTCTGGAGTACCTGGGACTACAAACACAGGCAACCACAACCTGCTAATTTTTTTTTTTTTTTTTTTTGGTAGAGATAAGTCCTCACTATGTTGTCTAGGCTGATCTCAAATTTCTAGGCTCAAGCAATCCTTCCACCTTTGCTTCCAAAAGTGTTGGAATTCCAGATGTGAGCCACTGCACCCGGTCATAATTGTTGAGATGATTTTCTAAACTTCTCAGTCTAATTTGTTCACTGATTATTTACTCCTTATCAAACTGAAATCGGGCTTCTGTTCTCAGTATGTCACCAAAATTTGCTTCTCCAGGCACTATTAGCGTCTATATTATAAAATCCATAGACTTCTCAGCAGTTTTTAGCTTCCTTTTAAAATCACTATTTTCTCAGCATTCTTACTTCTTTCTCTTGATTGACGTTTTCCCCAAGTGATTTCTTCTCTATTTTTTTAAGTTCTACCTTCCCACCATCAGTGCTTTAAATGTTAATGTTCCTCAACTTCTGGCATTTTCTCTTCTCAGTCTACAACTCTTGTGGCTTGACCCTGTCTATGAAGGTAGTTTTAGTTGTCACCACAATTCTGGTGATTCCCAATTCGGTAAGTATCTTCTATTCAGACTTCAGATTGAAGTTAACTTTTCTGAACTTCACATTATAGCTAACTTCTCCTGGCTAATATTTACATAGAAACCTCTAAAGAATCTTATTTACGCCAGGTCAAAACCAGAACATTTTATTTCTACCTTCCATATAAAGCCTACTTAAAGCAAATAAACAAACAAAAAATAGTGTGTTATATACAAAAGGTGAATATAAGTGATTGTAACATTAAGATATTTTGACCATATTTAAAACATTAAAGTTAATGTTTTTTTTCTCTATACAAATGTATCCTCATTGTCACTGTTATGGAAAATTACAACACTATGTATATTTGTAATGAAATATAATTCAAGAAATTATAAAACTCTTGTAGAAGACTCAACAGAAGAAAACATTTTGAATGCAAATATTTCCCTTATGACATTGAGTGCTATTTAGTTGTATAAATTAGGTGTTTACATTACCAAAGCTATTACTCTGGAGGATTTGTGACTTAGTACAAATTATACAGTTTATTGTAATCCAGGAATTTGGTGAAAAGATCAACACAGCCCTGAGTCCAAATTCTATTTCTATTACCTATGTCTATTAGCAGTATTCACTGGAAATTTACCTACTATCTTTTCAGTTTCTCTGTCCATGGATATTTAACCTACATGGATATTTAACCTACAAACTTGATGTAAGGATCATGTCACCTTAATACTCCTGGCATGTATCTGCCACTCAAAAAAGTGGAAACTGTTGTAAATCTTATTATTAACAATGATAATACATTTTATTTTTATTTTGTTTCTCTTATGTGTGCTGTCATAAGAGAAATAATGAATACACAGCAAATATAATTATCTGATTAAGTATTGTTATGTATAGTTTGAAGTTCATGAAAATACATTTGCTATCATTTATTCTTATGCCTAGTACCTTTTCATTTTGAATAGTGTCAATAAATGAGCCCAGCCTATTAAACACAAGGTACACTGAAAATCAATTTCAAGAACCTACAGAAGTAAGTCATAAACAAAATCAGTATATTATCCTTGAGGAATTTAGTGTGACAACACCAGATTATATCCTGACTGCACTTGACTAAACACCATGAAATTTTCCTCTGATGATAGTATCTCTTCTCTCATAGGTTGTAACTACTATTTGGGAAAGTTGTTTTGTTTTTTTGTTGTTTTTTTTGAGTTGGAGCCTCACTCTGTCGCTCAGACTGGAGTGCAGTGGCCACTCCCGGCCACCGCAGCCTCGACCTG
>NW_007260278.1:790188-869568 GCF_000164805.1 Carlito syrichta | reverse complement strand
CGAACCCGCGAGCTCAGGCAATCCACTCACCTCAGCCTCCCAAAGGCGTGGGATTACAGGCTGAGCCACCGAGCCCAGCTAATATTTTCAATTCTACTACTTATTTGGCACTGTGGTAAGCTCTGACATCTTAAATGACTATGAAAGTCAAATCTCCTCCTTTCGAGGAGCTAAACTCCTTTTGTTGCCAAAGATAGACTTTTCATTAGAGAGATTATTGATTAGATTATATGCAAGTAATTTTTTTCTATTTTGATGTTCATGACATCCTTTATATTTACATAATTGTTGCCCAAAATTTAAATGGGGATTATCCATGATAAAATATAGTACCTAGGCAATAATTAAAACATGTATTTAGCTTATTAATAGTGTCTACCACTTAAAACAAACATTCAGAACAAATCAAAAAATAAGATTTTTAATAAGTGATGACCAATTTTGATCATACATGTAGTCAAATGAATCATCTTGGTTTAGTTGTACCATTTGAGACTGAAATATAGCTATCTGCACTGGAGATTAGTCAGAAAATGTCCATTGAAGTTTCAGTCACAAAGGTTGATCCACCCTTGCTTATGGTTCAGACAGGGCTCCTGACTAACTTCTCATCTCTGGTTTAAAATTTGAGTTTGGACAGAAAAAAAGCTGTCTTCAGACTAAGTCACTGAAGATTCTTTGAACTATTAACACTATCCCCCTACACCCTAATGGAGCATGAATATATAAGCTGTTTGCACATCTTGAAAGTCACTTTTTGTCTGAGACAGAGGCTCAGAAAGTAAGACAATCCTTTAAAATAGCATTTCTTATATGTAGGTATTTCCTCATTGTTTATATGCATTGCTTTATTTGAAAGTAAAATATCCTGATTTTCCCCCATTTAAAAAAAATATTTCTGTGCTACCATTATTTTATATTTCTGTGCTATATCTATTTGGTAATCCATCTTATTCCAGTCTAAGTCACTGGTCTTCTAATAGTTCCCTTTCTTCAGTTATTATTTCTAATTTTCATAAAAATACCTGACCCTGTGTATTATGATTACTGTTTATCAAACTCCTAGGGCTAGGCAGATGTTGAAAACTAGAATTGATTTAACAGACTTCTCACCATATTTTCAATGCTCTTCAGTGGTAATCACATAATGTCTACTTCAACTTCACAGAAGTGGGATTGAGCTATTCTGTGAGGGGCCATCCATTTCATCACTGAGAAGCTCTGTGGTGAAAAAAACTTTTCTTATACACAGTCAAACCTACTTCCTTGTGATACCAATGATTTGTTAATTCGTCTCTCTGTCCATTGATCACTTTGTGATGTACTAGACTCTGAATAAAACAAAGTACAATACAATTTCTGCATTCAAGGACATTTATTGTCTGATGAAAACAAGCTATAATGGAAGAAGGACCTTGTTTTAATCAGATAGCCATGTAATCTCACCTTCCTCTCTAAGTAGAAGATTCTTCCCACCCTCTGATTACACATCACTACCTGACTCTTGTACCTAAGAGAGGTTCTTTGTTATGTATGTGCAATGAAAAAATCATACTCTTACTTTAGAGCCCATAACTCAGTTTTTATAATTGTAACTATATAACTTATATACTTTATGACTCTTGAAGGTAGGGACTAGATTATATAATTTTTGGCTCATCTTTATTCTAGTATAAATGCCTGGTACATAACAGGTAATTAGTAAATGCTACATGAGTGAATTAATGGATAAGGCTAGCAATCTTAGCATTGGCCCTGCTTTTTCACTACACCATTAGTTATCTATTGCTGTAAACAATTACCATGAAATTAGAAGCTGAAAACACAACCTGATTCTTATCATACAGTTTCCATGGGTCAGAAGTCCAGGAATGACTAAACTGAACTACAGCTAAACTACAGTCTCTTGAATTGTGGCTGCAGTCACATTTCTATCAAATTATTTGAGGTTTAGAGTCCTCTTCAAGGTTACTTTTTTTTGTAAAAAATCTAGATTTTTGTAGTTTGCAGCTTTTAGACGTTGGCTGCCAATGTCTGTCATGTAGTCCTCTCTACAGCTTGTCAGTTTTCTTCTTCATGATCAATAGGAAAGTGTCTCTGGTGCTTCTATTATCTCTGACTTCTAAACCCTCAGAGAATGAATAGTATATTGGTTGGATAAAAAAGACTCAATACAATTAATAAAGAGACACTTGGAATAATCAAACTGAGAATCATACATATATAACCAGTTGATACTTTTTAATACTAGATAATTTATTATTATCTTAGACCATGACATTCAGAATTAAAAAATATTTATTTAATGAGTCAAAATTAAATCCTTATGGTCAGTCTCTTACCACAATATGAAAATTGTATTTCTAAATATAGTCAAATTATATATATAGATATAATTTAGGCACTAGCATAAGTTTGGTGTAAACAAAATCCTTGAATTCCTTTTCCAAAAAAGCTCCCTCAAACTATGTTTTCTACATTCATATTTAAGTAATTCATTTAGAAACAAAAAACAAAAAAAGTATATTATTTGCTAATAAATTATTTGTTTTACCTGTATGCTAACCCTTTAAAACACTATATCTAGAGTTCTGAACAGCCTGCATCCTGAGACTGAGGGGTGATCTCCACACCCTTCTGAAATTGAGCATTGTTTGTCCAGAGAGGAAACTCCAGGTGCATGATACTGGAGAGATAGATGCCTATGCCACACTGGACCAAACACAGACACATACAATCAGAGCGAGAGACCTGGCAGCAGACAACTGGGAACTTTTCCCCAAAAAAACTGCTAGAGCAAGCTGAACGCTGACAGCGAGCAGAGGGAGCACAGCAAGGGAGTTTGGTGCGGAGTCTCAAAGAAGCAGTGGGGGATGATACCCAAGCCTGGACTGGGCTCCAGTGCCTTGCCACCAGGTCCTAAGATCCAGAGAATGGTTACTGGTGGAGAGGTAACTAGTGACTACAATACTGGCAGGAACAGCAGCTAGCAGAGACACTGAGAAGACTCTCTTATGCCTAGGCAGAGAAGTGCTCCAGGGTAGCCTCTGTGGAAGAGCAGACCTGCATCTTGAGACCAGGCACTGACTGATCTCTGCATTATGTTGGGGGCTACTCTTTGCAACCTCAGAGAACATTGTCCCCAGTACACAATCCCTGGTGGCTAACAGTTGATGCAGAACCCCAGATGATCCACCATCCAGCTAGTAGGTAATAGACGCAAATAGTGGAACTGACTGAGAAGGAGGTTGATGTGTGACTAGCTGACTACCTCTAGCAACAAGTAGAAGGACAGAATAGAGACAGGAGACCTTCATTTCTCCACCATGTATGGGATGCCCTGGGAGCTGTGACCACACTAAGAAATGAAAGAAAGATGTGAGATTCCAAGAATTGCTGTGCCAAGTTATTTCATCCCGCTACCCTTACATGGGCATGCACCGGCTACCAATTGCAGGCATCAGGGGATAAAAATTCTAACATATTAAGTTTCAACAGTGAAGAAGCAATCTACAGTAATAGACCTGCAGTAGGAGAACTAGTCACAAGAAGGACCCACCCCCAAAGAGACATACTAAAGCCAAGAACTCTTTTTATTTTATTTATTTATTTATTTATTTTGAGTCGGAGTCTCACTGTCACCCAGACTGGAGTGCAGTGGCTGCTCCCAGCCACCGCAGCCTCGACCTGCTGGCCTCCGATGATCCGCCTCAGCCTTCCAAGTAGCTGGAACTACAGGTGCACGCTACCACGCCTGGCTAATTTTTTTTTTTTTATTTATTGTAGACATGAGGTCTCACCTGCCCAGGTGGGTCTCGAACCCGTGGGCTCAGGCAATCCACTCGCCTCAGCCTCCCAAAGGCGTGGGATTACAGGCTGAGCCACCGAGCCCGGCGCCAAGAACTCTTTACAAACTTTTTATATTTATATTTTTATTTTTTTAGGGAGGAATTGTTTTCTTTGATTATCTCATTTGGTTGCTTTCTTTGTTGGTTGTCTCTTCTTTCCTTTACTCCTTCTGTTTCTCTCTCTCTTTGTTTTTTCCCTTTTTTAAATTCTTTTTTTCTTCTTTTTCTCTCTTTCTCATTCTTTCCCCCCCCCCCTTTTTTTTTTTTTACTGCTTTTCCCCTCTTTTTTCTCCCTTATATCCTGTTTTAGACTCAGGGGCTATATAAGTATACCCACTGTAAGTTCATATTGTACAGATATGGAGAGCAAGTCACAGCTGGCCCATTCACTAGATAGGAAACATTATGATCTGCCAATATTCTCTGAATCCTTGAAACTCCCTCATCCCCAAGTTAGTGCTTAAAATTGTAAAGTCACAGAACAATGTCCCACCCTTAGTCTTATTTTATAATTGAACAAACCCAGAGCCCGAAATCAAGGAAAGACAAATGGTAGAGCAAATATCAGAAGTGACTACTTCTCCATTTTACACTGAGCAACAGGAATTAAAGAGAAAGATAATGACTACAAATAAAGAAAAAACAAGGAAGAACTGGTGGTAACCATCAGAGCCCCAGCAAAGAGTCAGTGCTAGAAAGAACAACTACTGGGCCACAAACAATGGCTATATCTGAGAAGGACAGTACCTAGAAGGTACTTACAGAGATCAGAGAATTGTTGGAGAGAATGAATAAAAATCAAGAAATGCAAGGACTAAAACTAAATGAAATTTAAACAGAGCTGAACAAAGTCAAGAAAGTGTACTTAGAAATAACAGAAATAAAGAACTCTAACCAAGAAAGAAATACCAAACTGACAAGCAAGGGAAGCAGAATTTACCAAGCAGAAGAAAGAATCTCAGAGCTGGAAAACCAAGCTATGAAATTAACTTAATCTATTAAAAATATAGAAAAAAAAAAAAACTTAGGAAGACAGAGAAAACTCTCCAAGAGATATGTGATATTATCAAGAAAACAAACCTACACCTGATGAGAATACCTGAAATAGAAATAGAAACACCCTGGGACAAACATGCCATGAGGTCAATCAAGAAAACTTCCCTCATCTGGCCAAAGAAGATCATACAAGCACAAGAGATTCAGAAAACCCTGCAATACATTTTATGAAAAGATCAACCCCTATACACTTAGTAATTCACAAAGTAGGTATAAAATAAAATTAAATGAAATCCTGAAGACAGTAAGGGAAAAAGTTCAGACTACCTACTGGAGGAGATCAATCAGAATTGTTGCAAACTTATCTGCAGAAGCACTACAAGACAGAAAGAATTGGACCTCAATCTTTAATGTTCTTAAAGACAAACAATTTCAACCAAGGATTTCCTAATCAGCCAAGCTAAGGTTCATCAGCAATGGAGAATTGAAATCCTTCCCAGACATTCAGTCCCTAAGAGAATATGATGCTTCCAGTTCAGCTCTATAGGAGATGCTTAAAAAGATGCTGTACACAGAAGAAAAAAGAAACAAAAGAAAGAGCATATACTTCACAAGATTACAAACAAACACAGAAGCAGCAGAACACACAGCATACCCACAAAAATGAAAGTACACACATGCATGAACACAAAAGCTAAATGAATGCAAAACAGTCTTATAAGAGCATTATGACAGGGATAAACTCTCACATTTCAATAATCAGCCCAAACATGTATGGACTATATGCAACAATGAAAAGACATAGAATGGAAAACTGGATTGAAAAACATGACCCAGTAATTTGCTGTCTCCAGAAAATTCTACTCACCACAAAGGATGCCCACAGAATCAAAGTTAAATGATGAAAACAAATTTTTAGGTGAACAGATCACAAAAGAAGGCAGGAGTTATTATCTTAATATCAGACAAAACAACCTTTAAGCTATTAAAATTTTAAAAAGATACAGAAGGACACTATGTAATGATAAAAGGCTCAATCCATCAACAAGAAATATTCATTCTAAACTATACACACCCAACACAGAAGCGCCAGCTTTTATAAAGCAGCTACTAAGTAAATTAAAAAAAGATATTGACACCAACACTATCCTAGTTGGAGACATAAATACCCCACAAACAACCTTAGATAGATCATTGAAACAAAAAAATCAACAAAAGATTTGGTACCTCAACTTGATACTTGAACAAATGGACTTAGTAGATACTTACAGAACACTCCACCCAACAACCATAGAATATGTATTCTACTCATTACTACATGGAATGTATTCCAAGATTGACCCACATCCTAGGCCACAAATCATGCATAACCAAATTTCACAAGATTGAAATACTGCTATATACCTACTCAGACCACAGTGGAATATAAATAATATAAGACAAATTTTCCCCAACAAAATTCCTCCAAGTTCCACAAAGATGGACACTAAACCGCTTGAACAACACAGAAATCAAAACAGAAATTAAAAGATTCCTGGAAACAAATAAAATGAAGAAATATCTTACCAAAACCTCTGGGATGTCATGAAAGCAGTAATAAAAGAGGAATGTATAGCTCTATGAACATACTTCAAGAAAATAGAAAGATCATAAGTTAACAGCCTAACAAATTGCTTAAGATAGCTGAAAAGGTAAGACCACCAAAACCCTAACTTCAGTAGAAGAACCCGGATTACCAAATTAAAAGCCCAATTACAGGACATAGAGGACAAAAATACAATAGAAAAAAAAATAGCAAAACAAAAAACTGGTTCTTTGAAAGGATAAACAAGGTTAATGAGCACCTAGCCTGAATGACCAAGAAAAAGAGAGAAAAATCCCAAATAAACACAATCAGAGATGAAAACTCAAGTCACAAATGACTCTGAAGAAATACAAGCGATTATCAGAGATTACAATGTACATCTGTATGGATACAAACTTGTTAACCTAAATAAAATTGAGGACTTTCTGATATCACACAAATTACCAAGATTGAAACAAGAAGAAATTGAGATCATAAATAGACCAATACCAACTCAGGAAATTGACTCTATCATAAGAAAACTACCTACAAAACAGAACAAAACAAAAAACAAGCCCTGGGCCAGATGGATTTCCAGTGGAATTCTATGAAACATACAAGGAGGAGTTAATACCTTTCAAATTGTAAGTATTCCAGAAAATCAAGAAAGATGAATCTCTCCACAAATCATTTTATGAAGCTGACATCATACTATTACCCAAACTAGGTAAAGATCCAGCAAAGAAAGAGAACTGCAAGCCAATATCCTTGAAGAACATAGATGCAAAAATTTTCAATAAGATACTAGCAAATTAGATTTAGCAACACATCTCTAAAGTATCCACTGTGACGGAATAGACTTCATCCCTGGGATGCAGTGTTGTTTCAGCATCCTTATAACCATGAATGAAATCAACAGATGTCAAAACAAGAACACCATGATTATCAAAAGCTTTTGATAAATCTAGCATCACTTCTTGAACACCTAGGCATAGAGGGAACAAATCTCAAAATAATAAGATTCATCTATGATTAACACATAGCCAATATATTGATAAATAGAAATTGAATGCAGAACAAGAAAAGGCTGCTTACTCTCACCCCTCCTGTTCAATATAGGGTTTGAAGTCCTAGCTAGAGCAATCAGACAAAGAGAAGGAAATCAGGGGTATCCAAATAGGAAAAGAAGAAGTCATGTTATCCCTCTTTGCTGGTGATATGATCATATGCCTTAAAAAATCCGCAAGAATCTGTCAAAAACCTCTTTGCACTGAAAAAGGGCTTCAGCAAAGTCTCAGGATACAAAATAAATGGCAAAAGACAGTCACATTTTTATACGCCAACAACAGAACAGGCAGAGAACCAAATAAAAAGCACAATCCATTCACAATAGCCCCCCACACACACACACACAAAGAAAGAAATACCTTGGCATCATCCTAACCAGAGAAGTGAAAGATCTTTACAACAAAAACTGTAAAACACTTCTTAAAAAGTCAAAGATGACACAAACTAATGGAAAAATATTCCATTCTCATGAAATGGAAGAATTGACATTGTTAAGATGTCCATCCTACTGAAGACAATCTAGAGGGTCAGTGCTATTATACTCATTAAATTATCCACATAATTTTTTCAGACCTGAAAACAACAATACCAAAATTCATATGGCAAAATAAAGGACCATGGGTAACCAAAACAATCCTTAGCAAAAGAAACAAAGTGGGAGGTATCACACTTCCAGACCTTAAACTTTTACTATAAGGCTACAATAATCAAACAACCTGGTATTGTTACAAGAACATGTATATAGACCAATGGAACAGGATCGAGATTCCAGAAGCAAAATCTCAATTTCTCAACCAAATCATCTTCAACAAAGCCTCCATCAACCACCACCGGGGAGAGGAGAACTTATCCAGAAAATGGTACTGTGGAAATTGACTGACCAGTTGCAGAAGATGGAAACAGGAATCCTATCTAACACCATACACAAAAATCAACTCCAAATGGATCAAAGTTCTAAATGCAGAACTTTAAATGTTAAGAATCTCAGAAAACACAGGAGACACCCCTCCAGAAATTGGAATAGGCAACCAGTTCCCGATCAAAACCCCAAAAGCCCATGCCATAAGAGAAAAGATTGACAAGTGGAGCATCATCAAACTGAAAAGCTTCTGCAAAACCACCACAGCCTCGACCTGCTGGGCTCTGGAGATCCTTCCGCCTCAGCCTTCCAAGTAGCTGGAAGTACAGGCACTCGCTACCTTGCCCGGCTAATTTTTTGATTTATTGTAGAGATGAGGTCTCGCCAAGTTGCCCAGTCGGGTCTCGAACCCGCGGGCTCAGGCAATCCACTCACCTCAGCCTCCCAAAGCACTGGGATTACAGGCTGAGTCACTGAGCCCGTCCATTTATTCTTTGATGAATACTTAGGTTAATTTCATATTTTGGCTATTGTAAATAATGCTGTAATGAACAGCAGGTGTCTCTTCAAAATACTGATTTCATTTACTTTACAAATATACCCAGTACTGGGTTTGCTGGTTCATATGATAATTCTATTTTTAATTTTTTTGGCGAACTTTCATAGTGCTTTCCATACTGGTACAAAATTGTTCTCTTTTTTTCTACACCATTACCAACACTTATCTTTCATTTTAAAAAATAATAACATAAACTGGGCTCGGTGGCTCAGCCTATAATCCCGTGCCTTTGGGAGGCTGAGGTGAGTGGATTGCCTGAGCCTGCGGGTTCAAGACCTGCCTGGGCAGCAAGACCTCATCTCTACAATAAATCAAAAAATCAACCGGGCGTGGTAGTGCATGCCTGTAATTCTGGCTAGTTGGAAGGCTGAGGCGGAAGGATCGCCGGAGCCCAGCAGGTCGAGGCTGCGGTGGTCGGGAGCGGCCACTGCACTCCAGTCTGGGCGACAGAGTGAGACTTCAACTCAAAAAATAAATTAATTAAATAAATAAAAATAATAACAAATTAATATGCATTTCTAAGGAATTCTTTTAATCTAAAACTTAATCAATACTTTGATGAAACTGGTTTGGCTTGATTTATCCTTCACAGCAACAAATAGACAATACAGAACGATCACTGGGCACATTTTTACGATACCTGTCAAAGAAAACTATTTTATTGCTGATATTTCAACCATGTGAAGATTAAGTTCTTGTGATTCCATACAGCATCCACATAGTTGAGGGACAATATAATTAGAGTTTAATTCACAGTAAGGAGCCTAACAGAGGAGAGATCCAAGATTGACTTAGCAATAGCACAGTCCCATCAAGGACTCAGGCTTTCTTCGTCTTTGTGCTCTATGCTTCTTAGGACTGCTCTTCAAGCATAGTGTAAGACGGAGTGCCCAACTTCCTTTATCTTTCATAAGTCATACAGGTCATAGATAACGGTTGTTAACATTATGGCCTAAACAGAAAAAGCTAGACAACACAACCTACTGTATAATTTCATGCTTATGATGTTCTACAAGGCAAATTATAGGGAGAATCAGATAAATGCCAAGAAGTAGGGGTGAGGTAGGACATTGCATACGTAGGGTTACTAGGCAACAATTGAATGTGATGAAAATAATTTTTGCCTTTATCATATTGGTGGATACATGACTGTATATGTTTTTCTAACTCTTAGAATTACTATACACATACCATGGGTGGATTTCACTATGTATAAATTATAACTCAATAAAACTGACCTCTAAAAAGAAGGAAAACAATGTGTTCAACTTAAGTTTAGCAAATATTTACTGAAATTATCAAGCAAATATAATACAAATAATCTAATCACATTATGCACCAAAACTGGTTTCTTATCCCTACTAGTAAAGCTGTGTAGAGTGACCATACAGTATAAAAAGTACAATTCATTGTCTTCCAACAGAGTTGCCAAAACAAACAAAACATAGAAAATGATGACAAGGCATTCTTTTCTCATACTCAATTTTATTAAAGATAATTAATATATTAGTTTGAGTCATTGTAGTTATGAAAGATAATTTAAAATTAGAGTATTTGTACCTGAACACTTTGATGAGATTGTCGAAAGTATTAATAAAGGTATTTTTTGAGAGAAAATGCAGATAAAAGGAACGACTAAAGATTAACTTAAAATGTACTTAATAATGTCATAATTTACCGAAGAGACATTTTAATATTATCTTTCAGTTTAAAAAAACCGATAAAAATACTAGAGATTTTTAAGCAATAAATCAACTTGTTAAAGGAAATATAAAATTTATTCATAACAAAATTATAATTTGAAGAAACGATTGACAATATTAACACGACTAACGTAGTCAAGTTTTTCACAGCATGTTGGCTACCTATATATGCATATATGTGTATTCATATTATTTTATATATATGTAATGTGTATATATATATCTTATTATTTACAGAAAAAATTGTGTGTGTGTGTGTCTATCTATCTATCTATATATCTTGATATATAGAAAGTAATAGAAAGTCCGTAGTTCAAAAAAAGCAGAAGAATAAAATTTAAAGTTTTAGATATAAAATAATTAACACTTGGTATATAGTAAAAATATTAATGATTTATAGAAGAAATGATAGATTTCAAACTATTTGAAGAAATGACAGATTTGCAAAATATTTGAATGTTCATGAAGGCAGAACTTGGCTTGATGATGACCTAAATTTTCACTCAACAACTTACAACGTAACTAGAAATGCAGGGATCATACCATCAAATGAATATTTCTAGCAGAGAGTGGAATTAGTGGAATATAATTAGTGGAATATAAGAAATGGAATTTTGACAATTATTGAGAGGTTAATCTAAGATGATATTTTCCAATTATTAGTCTTTTTTTAATTCTAATACTGTATATATTCATGAAGCAGTGTAAAAAAATTTAGATTTTTTTCCACTGTAGAAAAATAAGGTGGAGAAAAAATCCTATTATAAATAGTAGATATTTCAAAGATTTATATTGATATTTAAATTCTTTTTTCTATTTACTCTACAGTAGAGTAAAAGTTGGTCAAAGCCTTCTCATGTTTGTTCAATTAAAGTAACAACTAAGGACTTATTATCTCTAGCTCAAAGCCAATTTTACTTTTCTTATTTCAAGAAAATGCATAGATTCACACTCTATTATGACTTTCCTCTTCAGTTTCAATAATAGTGAAGGGTACTTATTTGATTAAAAAGTAATGGCCAGCTGCCAGAGAATTCTGTTGACAATTTATAAAGAAAGACCACACTTATCTAGAAAATAAATGTAGCCTGAAGTATTTTCCAAATGAATATAAGACATGAACATGGCAGAATTCCTGGTAAATTAAATTAAACAAAGAAAGCTTACATCAGCTTTTACTTCCTAACTGAACTGGATGCTAAATCCACACCAAGAAAAGTAAAGGCATACCAAGTAATTAGCACATTAAACAGTGAGTATCCACTCCTCATCTGGACACCCCAGAGTCCCCACGTACCATTCGTAGAGAGCAAAGAAATAAGCTCATTCTTAACGATATAGAAAAAAAGAATATGGAAGAACAAAGAATTGCAATGAATACTGTCATATTTTGAAAAATCATGGTACAAGGATAGTATTTCCGGGACCCAAGGAATTATTCAAGATCCTAAGTTGTGATTCAAATAACACTCCATCGCCAACTTTCAAGGATCAACTTTTTTAATATATATTTTTGTAGTATGGAAATTAATACACTTTTTATCTTTTCAGTTGCATTTTCTTCCCCTCAATCTGTTGTTCTTATGTGCTTCACCCAGTTCTAAATGTTCTGATCATTTTACCACATTTGATTGAAAGGTTCACTAAAATTTAGTTTGTTCAGTAGGATCTTTTACCACTTAATGAACCCCAGTAAAGACACATTTTCCTTAACTGTACCAATATGAGTCCTGGCAGGAAACAGATGGCATATCTATCTGATAACAGGAGGAAAACTTAATAAGGGACTATTTACTAAATTGTAGCAGAGTATTACAGTGTGGTTCCCACCCTAATAGTGGATGCTTATAAAGATGAGCACTTCTAAATCTGAAAAGGGAAGAGAAGAGTTTTCAGAACACAGAAGGACATAGTCACATGGAAAGGGCCACTGTTGGAATGTTACATTGAGGAATTTACCCAACCAAAGGCAGCCCCAGAAAAGGAACTGGGTTGTCAAATAAGCCAACTTTACTATTCTCTGTCTCACCATTACCTTGCTAGGGCTTTCTACCAGAACAAAAGGCAAAAGAAAAGGGTGTCTCTTGATGTAGCTCCCACGAGTCAAACTCATGGAGACCCAGAGCATGATGAAGAATGGTAGAGACAGTAGAGATTAGATCTGAAGGAACAAATGAAAGATATCCTTCAAATTTTTAAAGGCAGTAATGTAATATTTGCTAGTCTTTGTTGATGGGTTATAGTAATTACGAGTACTATAATACAGAATAGAAAAATTAAATTATATGTAAATATGATTGTTTTCAAGTCCTCAGTGAAAACCTTAGATGGACCCCTTCACAGGGGTTCCCTTTTGTCAATGTCCCCAACTTCCAACATTAAATCTACAATTTCAAGTTTATATCAAAGTCTATAACTTTTTCAAACCATACTCCTTATACTCACAGTATTTAGTCTTATCACAAGATTCACTCCCTCTTTCCCACATGTACATTACTCATTATTATTCTTGAAATAACACACAGAAGGCTGCAGTAGAAACGCAGAAGGAAGGCACTTTCAGTAAGTGACTACTTGGAGGTCTCCCCACAGGTACGCTTTTATATCTATTTGCTTGCACAAGTTAATGGTGGCATCCATCACACAAAAATATACACAAACGTACACACAGTCATACCCACATATGCCTGGGTGCACACACATGAGTAAAACCATGATTTCTCTGAAACAGTATAGTATAAACCACAAGGAGAAAAATAAGCACTTTCCTAACTGGGACATATTTAAATCTCAAATTAACAAGTCAATTTTTTTCAGAATGAAATTATTTATTTGTGTTACTATTCAGAACCATGCTAATCTTTTTGTTAATCTCCAACTTCTCTCTACATTCAAATAGTGTCTTTTGGTACTACAGAGAATAAGAAATACAACAATTATTGAGACATGACATACACAGCAGAAGATTACTTATCTAAAGTCAGAATACCAGAATAATCCAAATAATATAGTTAATCTATGATGACTTTCTGTGATCATTCATTTAACACAAACTAATAACAACTTAATGTAAAATAATTGAAGAATTCTATGCTCTATAGCACATTGCATGGTAATGGTAATAAGATCTTCTAAGTGACCACTTGGCAATTTCAGAGGCCCAAACTTTTCTCTTTTTTGTTGGGTCATTAAGCTTTATTTTTAATAAATAAAAGAATACTATGTACATTATATACAGTTAAATTTAGTATTCAAATTTATTATTTAAAAATGTAACCAGTGAACAAAGTTATAAGAATTTGTTTTCTAAGTATAAAGTTATTTTTACAACTGAGTATTGGAATTGTATCCCCTGGGCTGATAACCTGGCATAGTAACCTTTACTATGTGAACTGAGAAACCAAGATGGATAAAAATAGTTATTTTAGAGTCAAATTAAAAATATAATTGCTGTTATAAATAAGAAATAAAATGAGAGTATATCACAGTTGTGCAAATTATATGCTAGTACATTCTTATGATCAACAACCATTTTTCATAAATTAAATTTGCATATATAATTATTTTTTAAATATTATATAATTTTAATTGTATATCAGTCTGTAAAATTGAAATTGCCTAAGTAATAAATAAAAAGTAAAATAATTATGTTTAGGCATATGTAAGATTTTTGCTTTAACATTTTCAGAAAATTTTTTATGTATGAAAATCTTCAACTCAGATATTTTAATATGCTTTTTAATGACTATTTTTGAAAAGCCAAGTCCTAAAATTTGGAAATAATAGGTTTGTACTTAGATTTAGTAATTAGGCAAGGTGCTGAACTCTTTCCTGATCTCTGAACAAGGAGAAATATTATATTTTTCTAGATTTTAAAAAAGAAGATGGAATAGACAAAGGGGAAGGAACTCAAGCCACCATGCATAGAGTTTTGTTTATTTATCTGTTATCTACCTACACTGAAATCTACAACTTAGTTCTCAAAGTGACCAAAAAACAAAACTAAAATAAAATAAACACCTACTTCATAGAATCAACACATAAAGTTAACATCAATTGCTTTTCCTTCATCCAAGTCAGCAAAAGCAGTATGGTGCAGGAAAAGAAAAACAAAACAAAAAAACACACGAGTACTGCACCCCAACATTATTATATGCTAGTTGTTTACTTTTGGAAAACTGATTCAACTTTTTGAAATCTCAGTTTCAACTATTTATTTATTCATTATTAAATCATTATTAGAAAGCTGTTAGGTGTTGGAGACACAGCAGTGTTCTTGAGGATTTACCTTAGTTGGTGAAGGGGACGTTATACATTTAATTATACATTTAACAATTCACTAAGGCAATAATTTAAGTAATAATTAGGTGCTATGAAAAGCAGGTATTTTGAGTTAAGAGGGCATGTAACACAATTAATCATATTTAAGGAAGTCGGGTAAAGTATTTACAGAGAGACACTTTTTAAAGTTATCTAAGAAGGTAAAGAAAAAATGAGTTTCACAAAAAGTTTCTTGATGAAAAAACATTCAAAACAACAGGTGATGTTATATGCATAGTTCCTGATGAGGGAAGAAAGATGATATAATCATTCAAGTATAACAATGCATTAAAAATCCAGAGACAAAAGAATAATGAGTATTAAAAAAAAAATTAGTTCTGTTTTATTCTGCCACTGTAATCCGTGAATTAAAAAAGTGAATAAATCATTTTTTCAATGGTTAAAGAATATTTTTACAATTAACCATATATAAGATGTAATTTTAATAAAATTTTCGGTGACACTTTGTGCAAGAATAGAAAAACAATTTTAAAATATGGAACCACAAAAGACCTTGAATAACCAAAGAAATCTTGAGCAAAAAGAACAAAAAAACTAGCTGATTTCAAAATATGCTACAAAGCTATAGTCATCAAAATAGTGTGGTGCTGGCATAAAACAGACACATAGATCAATGGAACAGAATAGAAGCAGAAAGAAATTCATGCGCTATTGAAAACATTTTCAACAGAGGTACCAAAAGCAAACAATGGGGAAATAACAATCTCTTCAATAAACAGAATTGAGAAAACTGTATATTCACATACAGAAGAATAAAATTGGACTCTTATTTCACCCCATATATAAAAATCAACTAAAAATGGATTTAAGCTGAAATGCAAGACCTGAAACTGTAAAACTACTAAAAAAAAAATGCTCTGGGGAATGTTCTTGTCATTGGTCAGGGTAAAGATTTTTTTTTTTCTACATGACCCCAAATGCACAAGCAACAAAAGGAAAAATAGACAAATGGGATTGCACCCAGCTAAAAAGTTTTTTGACAACAAAAGAAACAGTCAATAAGGCACAAAGGCAACCTACAAAATGGAAATTGCTATTTGAGAGCTATATATCTGATAAGGATTATATCCAAAATATGTAAAGAGTTCAAACAATGCTTAGCAGGAAGACAAATAATCTGAATAAAAAACAGACAAAGAACCTGAAAACTCATCAAAAAAAAACATACTAGTAGTCAACAAGTTAATGAAAAATTGCTCAACATCTCTAATTATTGAGGACATGCAAACTAAAACCACAATGAGATAATTAGATATTTCTTCACACATGTTAGAAAGGCTATTATCAAAAAGAAAAATGATAACAAGTGTTGGCAAGCATGTGGAGAAATTGGAATACTTGTTCACTGTTGGTGGGAATGTAAATTAGTATAAAAATTATATAAAACATTATGGAGGTCCTTCAAAAAATTAGAAATAGAATTCCCATATGATCCAGCAAACCCACTACTGGGTATATATCCAAAGAATATGAACTCAGTATGCAGAAGAGACATTTGCACTCCCATGTTCATTGTAGCATAATTCACAATAGCCAAGATATGAAATAAACCTAATGGCAGATAAATGGATAAAAAAATGTGGCATATATGTATAATGGAATTCAGCCTTAAAACATGGATAAACCTGGAGGACATTATGCTAATTGAAACAAACCAGACATAGAAAAGACAAATATTACATGATCTTACTTATATATGAAATCTAAAAAAAGTTAAACTCCTGGAAACAGAGAATAAAATGGAGGTTATCAGACTCTGACTGGGGAGTGGTATGATTAGAGAGATATTGGTCAAAGGATATGAAATTTCAGTTAGACTGGAGGAACATGCTCAAAAGGTCTGTTATTATAATTAATAATAATATACTATATTCTTGAAATTTGCTGAGAGTAGATTTTAAAGTTTTATATGATGACATGCTTCTTCCTCTGAGTTTAAATATATTATTTTTTAAAGTAATTAACATTGAAAGTTTTGTCTCAATTCTAAGATAAAATTTTTCCTTCTCACACTCTGTTATAATCTCATTTGTTATTTTCTCTTATTCTACCATACTGAGGTAAGTAAAGCCATTTTGTCAACAGGTAGAGATTGCCTTCATACGTATTCAAATTCAACGTATGAGAAAGACTATCTGATTAGTAGATTCCATTTTTGTTTTAGGATTCAGCTTGTGTTTTACACAAGAAAGTATAGATCAGTACGTGTTTTATAAATTCCAGCCTTCATTTTAAGACTGCTTTTACTGATTTTTTATTTTTTCTATTTTGTACCAGAAAAACTTGAATATTAAAATCTCCACATAAAAAAAATTTGGCCGGTCACAGTGGCTCAAGCCTGTAATCCCAGCACTTTGGGAGACCGAGGTGAGAGAATTGCAAGCCCACAGGTTCAAGAACAGCCTGGGCAACTTGGCAAGACCTCATCTCTACAAAAAGCGGAAAAATTTGCCAGGCATGGTAGTGAACGCTTGTAGTTCCGGCTACTTGGAAGGCTGAGAAGGTAGGATCGCCTGAGCACAGCAGGTCAACGCTGGGGTGGCCGTGAGCGTGCCATTGCTCTCCAGCCTGGGCGACGGATGAGACTCCAACTCAAAAAAAAAAATCTCCCAGTAGATCTTTTTCATCATAACCAATTGACAAATACTGGTCTGATTTTAAAAGGTCAAGAATTGACTGGCGCTTTTGTGTTTCTTTATATTTAATTTGTTTTACATTTATTTTATGAAATATGCTTTTTATTTTGCTTGGTCTTTTTTCATGCTATCTAGTCTCCTTGAGTGACCTATGCTTATTATTTCTCTACTTATATAAGTCAGAGAACATTCATTTAGTACCTTTAGGAATAAGCCTTTGGAATATTTTAAATTGTGAGTTGTCAGAAAGAAAATAATGCAAATTATTAAGGATTTTTATTTTTCCAGCAGGCCTATGGTGGATGGATTAGCAATATGAGACTTCTTTGATTAAGTAGAGGGTCAGTGAAATGGAAATAATTATTGAAAGGTAAGAGAAAAAAATTCTACTTACAATAAAGTATTATGCAACGTGTGTGTATATATACATATATAATAAACAAATATATATATTAAAAAACAAGAGAATAGGCATAAAATAATATTTTTTGGTTGGGATTGCACTTGTTTATTTTATTTTGGAAGGTACAAGTTTCACTGCACTATTATGAAATAACATTAACAATAGAGGATTTAAATATTAGCATTTTAGTGTGCACTGGGTTCCACAGTATGAGTCAATCTATTAAACAAGTGCTGTGGACATGGTACTCAGTTCACAGATCAGTTGTTAGCAAACAAGATTTTTTTATGTATATGTAACTCAGAATGTGTACTTCTGAGTACTCATATTTTTTAACAAGCAGAATATTTAAAAAAAAATTATAACAGATGACTTAAACTAAGCATTTTCTGAGCTATCCTATTCCCTGGTAAAGCTGTGCCACAATTTCAAGCATTGCTGGGAAATGGAGGAGAGGAGATGGTAAAGTGCTAATATGGTTTCAATCTTCACTTGAAAAATTTCCCTGAGGTTTTCATCATCCATATAGGTATCACCCTTTCACGTCATCTGTGTTCTGCTACTTCACTGTCAACTAATTAATGCAGAAATCTTTTGAGATGCTCTATAATGGGCGTTTCTCCTGAGCCAGAGGACTTTTTTTTTTCTCCCTCTTCTTTCAGCCTGGGGGTTCTCTTGTTAATGCATATCTCCTTTCAAATATTTTCTTCTTGGGGGAAGAAGAAATACCAGTGTTTTAAACCCTGACCCAATCACCCTGAAAGGAACTCACAGCTGAATATAGTCGAATAACACATACAACTTGAAGTGGAGAAGGAAAAGCAACAACAACAAAAAACTATGAGTTCGGAACATTCTAATCTACTCTATGTTTTCATGCTAATTTGAAACATACGTTGAGGATACCAAGATTCTAAATTTGTGGTTCTTGACTTCTAAAGATTTGCAATCTAATAGAAACTATATATTGAAAGAAATAAATACAGTAAAGCAAGGAAAGTATTACTTCAATAATATTATATACGGACTTTTAGTATAATAATGATTCTAAGAAAAGTTTTAATCTTTTCAGGTGGTAATACTTCATCTTATGAAGTAAAATATAAAATGCAAAGAAATCATAAGGCCCATATTCATAATTCTTTGGGGAGGACCCTCCAAAAATGAAACTGTCTTTTGGAGAGTGGGCCCCTTGCAGTAGACTCAAAATTTGTTCCTCTGGATCAAAAGGTCAACCAAACGTTATGGGATTTTGAGAAGGTGGTCTCATGTAGCCATGAGTTGTGGCAAACAGATGACTGGTTCTTTCACTGTGACAATGCAGCTGCCCATACCGCATTAAGTGATCAGCAGTTTTTTACTTAAAACAGCATAACCCCTGTGGCCGCCCTCCGTATTCACTGGATCCTGCCTAAGCAACTATTTTATTGTTTCCCCAGATTAAAAAGTACTCAAAGGGAAACATTTTGCCAACGTGGATGATATTAAACGGCAGAATCACTAAAAAGCATCAAAATTGACAAGTTCAAAACTGTTTTGAGCAGTGGAAAAAGTGACTTGATAGGTGTATTGCATCAAATGGAGAGTACTTTGAAGGTGACTAAAGTTTAAACATGTAAGAATAACCACACAGTTTCTAACAAATAAATTATGAGTTTTTTAGGGTCCCACTCATAGATTTACCGAGACTCTTGGAATGCCCAATACATTTAAAATCATTATAAGAAGAAGATTTAATTTTACTGAGGTTTGGTTTAGTCAGTACCAATACAGATAATAAATATCTAAGAGGCAAAAACAAACAAACAAAGCAAAACAAGAAATAGAAGTAGTTGATATTATAATTAATATTATTTTCTTTGTGGTATTTCAAATTAATTTCATAATTTCACCACTACTCACATCCTTTCAAAATTTTATGTGCAGTTGGTATTAAAAGATTTCATTGTTTAGTAATTAAAAAATTATCTCAGGATGTTTTTATTCATTAAGTTTTCTCTTGCTCTTATGAACTGGATTTTTGTCACCCCCAAATTCATATCAATGTGATGATATTAGGCAGTGGGGCCTTTGGAAGTAATTAGGTCATGAATGTAGAGCCTTCATGGATAGGATTAGTGCCCTTGTTACCCACACAATGGTGGGTTTGATTGTTTGGCAAGTGATAGCCCAATGATCACATCCGAGGAGGATTTAACAAGGACATTTGATAACTTGCAACAAGTAAGGAGAATAGGGGGATAATTCCCAAAGAAGTTCCTCTCCCACCAAAGGTGAAAACATGGCTTTTATAAAGCTGATTAGCTCAGTCGTTGTGTTTAGAGGTAAAGGCAGCACAAATGCAATTACAGATCATGATTCTATATATGTTGCATGGATAGAAATTGTTGAATGAACTCTTCCCTGAGTGGAGTATTTAGTATGATAATAAAGAAAGTTTGATAACGTTTACCTCCAACTCAGGCATCACTGCATTCAACAGGTTTTTGTTTTGCTGTGCTGACCTTCTACCCGGAACTTTTTAAAACAAGAAATCAAAGTGCAACAGTTACAAGTGGGTACTTTTTCTGTGTGTACCCCCAAAACCCAGGGAGCCTAGGTTATACTCTTATAAGAAGGGACATGAGAGCTTGCTCTTACTTTCTAATCTTCACCATATGAGGATGGAGGGAGATACTGCTGTCCACAAACAAATAAGAGGGCCTCTCTCCAGACACAGTTATCTGCTGGTGCCTCAATCTTGAACTTCACAGACTCCAGAATTGTGAGAAATAAATGTGTGTTGTTTACACCACCCACTCTATAGTAATTTGTTATGGCAGCATAAATTGTCTAAGGCACTTGACAAATGATTTACACATTTTATAGACTTGCACAAAGTATTGGATAAAAAGCAAAAGCAGAATTACTAGTAGAATACCTTGTGAATTGATTGATTAATAAATGTTATAGAATAATTTTTATTATACCAGAAAAGTTTATTACTAACCTCTCTGTAGTTAGAAATTGGCCTCAGAAAGAAAAGACATGGTTCTCCAAGGAACTCTAAGTAGAAAACTCATCACTCAAAAATATAATCATGATCCATCCTCCATCTCTTCTTTCCTCCTCCTCTCTCTCTTCTTCCCTCCCTCTTCCTTTCTCTACTTCTTCCTTCCTTTTCTCTTTCTTTCTCTCTCTCTCTTTCTGTCTTTCTTCTGCTTTTTCTTCCTCTTTTCCTTTTATTCTCTGTTAATACATGTACTCAGTGTTCATTTAGCAAAGAACCAAATGTTGCTTTTGTTGTCCTATCTGGAATCAGAATATAAGATTGTCTTTTTCCTGTACACACCTTAAAATCTATAAAGAATGGACAACTTGTGAGAGGAGTAAATGAATATTTTTTAAAATTTTTAATTTATATTTTCAGATTTATTTATAAGAAAAAATATAGTGATTGGAGCTACAGAAATAAAATTTTTCACATTTTTAAACTTTTTGAAACTGGAGACTGGAATTGAAGTACTAGATCTCTCAAGAGATAATGCTTCTCACATACTTCTCAGCCTTATTTCTTCATCAAAGGAAGTTCAGATAGAGAAAAAGAACTCAACCTCCCAAAGCTTTGAGATTCACCTATCACTAATTTAAGAAGAACATTACTCATTCTGTTTCATAGGTACACCAAGGAGATGTTTTACTGTATGTCTTTTAATCAATGAATGTGAAGTGAAGCCCTCCCAAGAGTTTGGAAGAGAAAACGAATATATAATTTCCAGAAACACGATTCCTCAGAATTGTTGGAGAGGCTTAACTACTCTTTATGATGAATTGCCTCAAATCTAACTTTCTGTGGTTTTATTGACTATCATAACTTTTTGTGATTGCTAAATATATATTGTATTACTTCTCCTACAAGCAAGCTATTTTTCATGTATGTGATTCATTCAAGTTGTAATATTTAAAAATAGGGTTTTTTTTTCCTCTAAAAACACTTGGTACTTACTTTAGTTTAAGAGTTTAATTATTTAATTACATGGAAAGAAGCGGAAAAAGGAGAGAATTCTCTTTCATTAACAGAATTCAGGATAAAGTGAGTAAATACAAAGTGTTTAAGCTAAGAGCAAGAATGAAGTAATGATTCAAGGAAAGCACATTTTCCCTAGTTCTGGCTTAGACCATGTGCATTTGAATCTGTGTATTTAATGTGTGTATTTAAATATCCATAAACTTATTTATTTTTATACCAATATGCTTTAATTAATTTTCTAGTAATTCACTTTTGGGTTGTTTTAATCTGTCAATTGACTTTATTATTTTAGATTTACTGTACTGGCTTTAAGTCAAAAATTCTTCCAGTGTATTTTTAGTTCTCAAGAGTTTTGATTCTCAAGAAGAAACCCACTTTACCTGTGCCTGTTCCCCTAACCACTCCTTCAGTTCTGTTCATCTATAATGAGTATAACTGTTGCTTTATTTCACTTACCTCTTCCAATTGTAGAGCAAAGCCTGCAGGCTCTGAAGTCATGCTGATCTGATTTCAGATTCTGTCTGTGTTCCCTATTAGCCAGATGGAAGTGAACAATATCATTAACTATTTTAGAACTTTCATCTGTTCTTTATAAAACACACTTAAGAGGTGATGCTTCTCCTATCAAGAAAAAGACACATATTCTCAACTTTAATCTGTATATTAAGGTTAAGATTAAAAATTCAACTTTTTAAAGATTCTTTTAAATCAGAAGACAATAAAGCATAGAGATTAAAAGGTAATGGACTTAAAGTTCAAATTCTGGTTCTGATTCTTACTAGCTAAGTGGACTTGAGCAGCTTACTTAACCTTCTTGGGACCTTTGACACTTTTAGCTCTGGACCATCTCTAAATCCAATAATACTACCAGGATTTACTTTACGGATTAAATACAATTATGCATGTAACTCTTTAGTTATAGTTTTCTAAAACATTTAGACATGTGTGTGAACTGCTTAGAGATATGTTTCTACTATACCTAAAGCATAGTATAATGCCCTAAGTATAATGTTTTATGCCGTAAGTACAATGTTTTGAGTATTACTCTGGATGCTTATCACACAATTAATCTCCACTTACGTTACATCAAGTAAAAGAATAATTTCTCTCAGTTCTTTTCACATTTTCTTGTCACTTAATGGAAATAATTCAGAATGCAGAACAACATTTCAGACCAACTACACAGTCCTTAGAACAAAACTCCGAATTCTTAAGCCCTTGATGTAAGCTCTGACAGTATTTGTAGTAGTGACCTATACTTAAGTTATAATTTTCATTTGTTTCCATATTGTATATTACCTGTCATGTAAAAATAATGTCCTTTGTAAAGGATACTACCAAATGCAAAATAGTAGGAGAGCAAGGCATAAAATTTTTATGGTTCTATTCATGTAACAGTATGGATGAAAAAAAATACTGAGATATTTTGCTGTACAAAACACAATTTGGAAGCATTGGAAATTTAAAATTTAGAATAATTTACCTAAATTTAAAAATGAGTATATAAAATTAAATGAAAAATAATGGTATCATGGATACAATGTCAAACAGTAATTTTTATTAGAAATCTAAATTTGTATACTGCTTTGGATTACTCAACCATTTGCATATATAATCACATTTTGAGCTCTTAACAATCCTGTCATGTTAATAGCCATGATTCTGTTTAATACAATAGTATATTGTATCATAACTTATTGTTATAAAATACTTTTATACTTTATTAATACAACTCATTTGACAAATGCATAAATTGAGAATCTAAATATTCTAAATGATTTGCCCAAGGATTCACAACTACCAATAAATAGGGATAGAACAAAGCTAAGGTCTTCTGCCATCAACTATAAAGTTCATCTTAATATGTTCAGCTTCCTCCAGTGCTCCAGGGTTTATTTGATTAAAAAAATATATTAAAGTCGAACTCTTTCTGTTTCAGGTAGGTGAAAAGACAAACAATGGTAAAATAGGTGTCATGTACTTCATATTTCAAAGACTTATAACAGATCACCTATGGAAAGGTTACTAAGGGGTCTTCCAAAAGCCAATATTGCAAGCTTTCAGTAACCACCCACTGAAAGGGGTTAGAAGAGTTAAGCAGATGAAGTGTTTTCAAGAATGTATAGGATTGCTGGGGAATTCCTATTTCTATAAAATAACTATAATAGTCATTAAGATGTACATATTCATGTAAGTTAAAACAATGCAGCAATATTTTCTTTAGGATAAATCAGGGAAGTTCGGAAATTTGTCTGGAATTTCAACCAAAGGTCAAGAATTAAATGTCACCAAACAAGTGGGAAGGGTCAGTGTTCTAAAATCCAGTGACATCCCACTGTATCAAATGTTTCTGGATTCTATTTTTACATTACATAGCATTTATTCAGGCAAAGATCACTAATATATAACATCACATTAAAAGAATAAATAGAATACTAGGTTTAGTTGCCTCAATATAATTTAGTATTTTCATCTAACACATAAATAACTTTTATTTAATATATTATTTTTTAAAAAATTACTATTTAACTTAATATCATTGGCATAAGATTAACAGTAAAAAGAGCTTCATCTACAGTGTTACCTTTATGCAAGAGTCAATGCCAAGGAGAATGCTACCAGGATAGGAAGAGTTTAGGAGCAGTTCAACACTGAAAGTGAACCAATGGTGATCAAAAGTGAATGTTTTAGTAAAGAACACTGTTAAAGGCAGTTAACATTTTTCTAAGTGCTTATGTGAAAAAGAGCTCATCCATGAGACATTTTTTGTGATGTGTATTTTAAGGTGAGATGAAAGTGGAAGAGGGGATGGGGTAACACAGTAATGTAAACTTCTTCTGTATGCAAGGATTCTCAAAATTCTTTAGGAAGAAGTATTTGGTATTTTCCTGCAATTATTCTCCTGACTTAGAAGCCAAATTCATCAGTTTGAAAAATGTGCATTATTCTATTGCTCACTGTGATGCTGTTAATAAGACTAAGTAATTGTCTCTGACTAACAGGGCCCTATTAATCCCTCCTCAAAAACACTATTTGCCTTTTAGATAAATCCCACCTCTTAGGGGTGAAACATCTGGACAATCTACCTTTCTTTATCATTTGTTTTACATGCTTTGGATGAGGTTTATCCTCTCTACAAAGCCTTATCATTTTATTTGGATGAGGTTACTTTCTAATCCTAATATTCTCCTGCTCAACCCTCACTGATATCAACTATTTGAGATATGAAGAAGAGAGACTTCAGCTTTTTAATTTTTTTCTGCCCTTGGATTACTGATCACACTTAGTCTATCTCAAATCACTAAAAGCTTCTATTAACACAGTTATAAAGCACTTTGCTAGTTACAAAAAAACTAGAAGCAATTTTCCTCCATTCAATAAAATCCATCCCAATTAGTAAGTGAATAGTAAAAGTAAGTATAAATTAATATTTTGCTTACATAATATATGACTATATTGGGAACTGCTGAAAGGGACCACTCAGGTAATCTGTTTTGCCTATTATTTTTACACTTAAGATCACATATTATCTAATCTGCTATTTCTTTTTTTTTTTTTTTTTTTTTTGAGTTGGAGTCTCACTCTGTTGCCCGGACTGGAGTGCAGTGGCCGCTCCCGGCCGCAGCCTCAACCTGCTGGGCTCCGGCGATCCTTCCGCCTCAGCCTTCCAAGTAGCTGGAGTTACAGGCATGTGCTACCACTCCCGGCTGATTTTTTGATTTATTGTAGAGATGAGGTCTCGCCTGCCCAGGTGGGTCTCAAACCCACGGGCTCAGGCAATCCACTCACTTCAGCCTCCCAAAGGCGCGGGATTACAGGCTGAGCCACCGAGCCCGACTAATCTGCTATTTCTTAAAGACTGTGACACTGTATTAGCTTTCTTCTGTGACAAATTTTTAATTATCAAGTAAACTATTTTATAATTTTTAGATAATTCACTGTAGAGATCTTTTTCTCCTTTCCCAGAGAAAAAAGTTGTATGTCTTAAGCAAGGGAAGAAAACCTTATAATGGTTGCTAATTATCAGTTAAAATTTCTTCATTTAAATGTTGTGTAAAAAAAATATATATATATAATATAAAAATGTCCAAGACTAATGAGGGAAAATATGCATGATCTTTTATGCTGTCCTTTAAAAGGGAAGAAATTTGTGATAGTGTACATGGTGAGAAAATAAATAAAAGCAATACAAACACCTCTGCTCTTTTTCTGCAAGTAAAAAAACAACTGCTATCATTCCTTGCAAAGTCTGGGTGTCCTGCATTACTTCTAAGCTCATAATTGCCAAGATAAACTAGTGATTTCTATCATTAGATAGAAGGCAGAGTTACAGGTAATGTCCAGAAATCCCTTGCTGTTGAACTGCACAGGTACTAAAGGCATTTTAAAAATGCATTTAATGTTTTCCATTATCTTTTTATCCTGAATCTTAATAGCAGTATCCAATATATAGTAGGGACTTAAAGCAGATTTGTTGAATGAACAAATGCAAGAAGTATGTAACAAGAAGTGAATAGTCTCAGACAGTTATTGTCTCCATTTTTTTTTTTTTTTTTGCTACTAAACTCCTCTCTCTCACCATTTACAAAAATCAACTCAAAGATTAAAGACTGAAATGTAAGACCTGAAACTATAAAACTACTAGAAGAAAACATAGGGGACATACTTCATGACATGACCCTATGCTTTCTTCTGGGAAAGGATTTTTTGAATGAGACTTCAAAAGCACAGACAATAAAAACAACATGTAAAAATGGGATTTCATCAAACTACAAAGCTTCTGCCCAACAAAGGAAACAGTGAACAGAATACAAAGGCAACCTACAATGTGGAAGAAAATATTTACAAATATCTCATCTGACAAGATGTTAATTTGCAGAATATATAAGGAACTCAAGCCACTCAATAGTGAAAACAATTAATTTGATAAAAAATGGGCAGAAGATTTGAATAGACGTTTCTCTGAAGACATACAATTGACCAACAGGTATATGAAAAAATGTCTGGAAATGGGGGGTACACCTCATCAACGAGGGAACCTTCACAATGAATATTTGTATACCTAACCCTTAACTGTACCCCACAATTTTAAAATAAATTTTAAAAAATCAAATTAAAAAAAAGTTCAACCTCATTAATTATCAGGGAGATGCAAATCCAAATCACAATTACCTCATCCCAGTTAGAATGGTTATTATTAAAAAGACAAAAAGATAACAAATGCTGATGAAGATATGGGAAAAAAGGAATTCATATACTGTTGGTGGGAAGGTGAATTAATACAAGCATTATGGAAAACAGTAGTAAGTCCCTAAAAATTTAGAAATAGGACTGCCATATGATTAAACAATCCCACTACTGGGTATATATTTTAAAAAAATAAAATCAATATGCTGAAGAGATATCTGCACTTCTATGTTTATTACAGCACTATACACAATAGTAAGCAAATGAAATCAACGTATGTGTCCATCAGTGGATGAATGGGTAAGGAAAATGTGGTATATATTCACAATGGCACACTATTCAGCCATAAAAAGAACAAAATCCTGTAACTTTTGACAACATGGATGAACCCAGAGAGCATTATGTTAAGTGAAATAAGCCAAGGACAGAGGTCAATTACCACATGATCTCACACATGGAATCTAATGATAAGAGAGTAAAATGGTAATTACCAGAAGCAGGGGAGAGTAGTTGGGGAGTTTATGAAGAGAGGTTGGTCAGTGTGTACAAAGGTACAGTTAGATAGAAGGTATAAGTTCCGGTGTTCTACTACACAGTAGGATGACTGTAGTCAACAATAATTGTATTCTTCAAAATAGCTAGAAGAGTGGATTTTGAGTGCTTTCACCACAAAGAAGTGACAAGTGTTTGAGACAAGTGTTTGCTAATTACTCAGTATACGCTGATCATTATTCAATGTATATATGTATTTCAACATCACACTGTACCCCATAAATATGTAAATTATTATGTGCCAATTCAAAACAAAATAAAACTTTAAAACATTAAAGCAAGATCTGATCCAGAGAAGTGCAGCATTATTAATTTGAGAAGATTCCAAAATCACTTATTAGAATACTTCTCATTTTCCTACTCCATTTTGAGAAGTTTATATAACAAAACAGCTCTCATCATTGAGAATATTTCCCTAAAGACTGTATCATATGACATATTAACAAAATTCAGATATGATTTTTCTTTCAACATAGGTGGCTAGGAAGGTTAAATTTACTCATTTATTCTTATCGACATAATACAAGGTAAAGAATGACATAAACCCATAAAACAGTTTATACTGTTTAAATTTTAGTGATAGATTTACACTATATTAAGACCCAAATACTAACTGAACCTACTGTACAAAGATTCTCTCTTTGTATGCATTTATTGTGTAGGCTTGACAACTGGAGTACATACTTGCCGATTTGAATAGCTATAAACCAAATCTTAAAAACAGATTTGCCCTGCTTGCAAATAATGTCATAAATTTTTAAACTTCTTTAAACTTTATAGACATTTTGATGAATATTATCTATAATTTATATTCACAGTGACCCTGTGTTTACAATGACCCTGTGAGATAATTAAGGAAAGTATTTTATTTTCTACTCTTTAGATGCTAAATTGGGATCCAAAGTCGATAAGTTTTTACCCGAGGTCACACAGTCAGTAATGAAACCATTGGCTTTTCGACACAATTCCTCACTCTAAATATTGTTTATAATAAAGCAGTTGTTCTCAAATGTTGATATGCATTAGAGTCACCCAGGGAGCTTGTTAAAACGGAGATTACCCTGGTCACTCAGAGGTTCTAATTTATATATAGTGTGGGTGACAGACATAAATATTAATTTTCAACAAGAATTGGACCACATTTTGAGAAGCATCTTACACTATGTGACTATCAATAAGCATTAATCCTTTTGTTATGTCTCTTGAAGCTGACCCAAATACAATAAAACTTGAGAATGCAAATTTCATGAGGGTATGGGCTAAGAAAAACTTACTCACTATGTTATTCTAGGTATCTAGACACCTGGAAAATAGTAAGACTTTCACAATTGGTAGAGTGAATGAATACATTTAGAGCTATAGTATGCACAACTTTAAGTTTATATGTTAGATGTCGTTTCACCTGAATTTATTCTGATATTTTTTCTTTATTAAGCATATTTAACACAATAGTTTAACAGCTTCAAAATTTTCAGTCTATTTTCATATGTCTATATGCATGCTTCAGCCTAAAGGACTTACACTTCTGTCCTTTTTATCTTCATTTTCTTCCTTCCTTCCTTCCGCCCTTCCTTCCTTCTTTCCTTTCTTCCTTTTTCTTTCTGTAAATGACCGCATCACATCACTCTCTTCATTTGTACAGTGCAGTCCTCTTTCTTTGCCAACATGTTATTCTGAAAACGTCTAAGCATACGGAAGGGTTAATTGAGTGATAGTAAAGTGAAAACCCATATATCTACTACCTAGAATCTAAATTAATATTTTCTTGCTTTAATATATATCTGTCCATATCTCCATTTATATTCTTTCATCAGTCCATCATGTTATTAATGCATTCAAAATTAAATTACAGACATCAATACACTTCTTTCTAGATATTTTAGCATAAAGTTTGCTGAAGTTTAATATCATTTTATGTTTATTTTTTCTTTTAAGATCAACTCACGCAACAAAATATCAGAATGATAATGGCTCATGCCACAAATTTGACAATCACTTACAAACTTGTGTAAATCAAAAATCTTGTGTAAGTAAAAGTCTATCAAAGTACAGGACATTACCATCACCCCAGAAAGTTCCCACATAAAGTGGTTATAAACATTCTTTTATTGGACAAATGTTTTGTGGATATTAATTCTCATCAGTTGAATCATTTAGACTGTACAATTTTACATGCAGATCAATGTTATGCTATCCAGTTGCTTCATATTTTCAAATATGTGATGTCAATTTTGTTAATTTTAGCCATTTCGTGAGTATAAAGTGAGGCAATAACATATTTTTCCAAGAAGACTAATGATTTTAGTCTCTCTTTCATGTCCTTATTGTTCATTTGTCCATATGTCATGTATAAAGTAACTTATGGTATTCCAGATACATTTACTTGCATGTTAGAGCTTTTGTTATTGCTGCACAGATACCTGAGGTATTTATTTTTAAAAGTCCCTTCTTTAGTTTTTACATACTGAATAATTTTTATTAGTCTATCATCACATTCACTTTTTCTCCCATCTTTTGTCATAATTCTGCTCTTAAACTTATCTAGTTAATTTTGGGTGTTAATTATTGTGATTTACAATTCTAGAATTTTAGATAGTTCATGTTATAGTTTTATTTCTTAGCTTAAATTTTCTATTTGTTCATTTATTACAAGTATATATTTCTTTATGTTTTTGAACATTATTTTGAATACTTCTTTTAAATCCTGGCCTGTTAATCTCAATGTCTGGATTATTCTTCTTAATTTTCACCTGTTGATTTTATTTTCTTTTATAAATAACTAATTTTCCTGTTTCTTTGTACAATGACTACTTTTAAATTGTGTCCTAGACATTGTAATCATCTGTCTTAAGAGACTGTGAGTTTTGTTATATCCCTATGAGAACTATAGATTCTTTTTTGTTGCTGTTCATTTGGCAGGAATTTAACTGTCTCAGACTACAACACTGTCTCTGCAATCTGTTTCCATTCACTTAGGTTAGTCTTAGTTGTTATCCTGGAATTTTGTTCAATGTCTGCATGGTTTGGTGGGCTCTGTTAGAGATTTCAAGTCAAGTATATTCACAGGAATTTTGGGCTTCTTCTTCTGACTTACTCTTTATCAGGATTTTCTACTACCACCCCAACTTGTCAGCGACTATGGTTGCCCAAACTCTGTTCTCTGGTTCTTGGGTCAAAATGGCTGAAGATTTTCAATTATGGCTTTTATCTATTCCATGATCTTACCTGGACAAGTTCTAAAACTAAATGGTGTTTGAAAAAAGAAAACAAAAAAACAAACTACTGCAACACTATTCCCTTCTTCCAAGTATCTACCGCCCACCTATATCCATAGACTATTTTTTTTTTCTTCTCCAGTGTTCTTATCATTATTTTATCAGTTATCCACAGTTGGTGGGAAATTGATTCAATAGAAGATTCTGGCAATGTCTGAACCAATAATCCAGATACTTTAAAAATATTATTTATGATTGTAAATCTTTTTTGACTATGATATATAAAATAACATATTCTGACTTGCCTATGAAGCATTAAAAATTATTATGGAGCTAGCATTATGAAAGTATAATTTTTTGTCTTAGGAAAGTATATATTCACCTATGGAATAGAGAACCCATAAATGTTCAATCACATATAGAAATTTAATTTGTTATAGACATTATAATAATTTTTTCCCTATTGTTACTGTCCTTGCATATAATGTTTTAGAAGTGAGAGACCTGCATGCAAAAGTCAAATTCAAATATGTATATATCCAAAATACTTATTCATCTTAGGCTGTTGGTAATGTTCATATCATTAAAATATAAGTAGGAATTTATATTGTAATTTAAATGAATGTGCATTTTCTTTTCAAAGAAAAATATTTTATTTTGAAAATAATTTTTAAACAGAAACATTTTATAAACCAATTTGTTTACAAATAAATATTTGACAATATATATGTTTTTATTATTTTATCATTCTGTTTCAATCTTAAATATGTCTCATTGTGGATGATAAATTATGTGACTACATTGCCCTTGTACATATACAAATAATATTTATTATAACTTCTTATCAATTAAATGAAAAATATATTTCACAAACAACAGTTTGGTAAAACATTTAAAAAATGAATATCATTAAAAATTTGTGGAAAAACTATGCAGTTAGAGATGATCTTCACTATGAGAGGAGAAGTAAACTCATAGAACTTCATTGGAAAATAATTTGACATTACTTAAAAATATCGAACAGGTTTATAACTTATAAATAACATTATACGAATATGTATGCATTCTTTAGAACACTGTATACAAATGAATTAAAAAATGCTACAAGAATAGTCACATGCCTTCTTCCTAATGAAGAAAAAAACCTGAAAACAATGTCTGATATATGAGGAATAAGTTGTTGAATAGTCAAATAATAAAATACTCTATGGCTATAAAAGTAAAAGTACTACTGCTACTTATATTAACATAATTTAATCTCAAAATACTTTATTGAAATAAGAGATTCACATAAAAACAGACATTATTGTTTCTTTATAGAAATTTTTCAAAAATAAACTTTTTCTTTTTTAGGTGAATTTAAAATTATGGTTTCCTCTATAGGGGAAAAAAGAAAATATATTTAAGCATTGGGGGACACTGTAAATGTTTATTTTTTGGCACGGATAATTTATATATAGAGAGAGAGAGAGTGTGTGTGTGTTTTATTATTGTTCTTTTAACTATACATATATATTTAAATATGGTGGTGCATGCAATCATTCAAGATAAATGAATACAAATGACACAACCGACTGGGGAACGGTGGCTCATGCCTGTAATCCCAGCAGTTTGGGAGGCAGAAGCAAGAGGATTGCTTGACCCCACGGGTTCAAGACCACACTGAGCAACTCCTTAAGATCTCGTTTCTACAATAAACCAAAACATTAGCCATATGTGGTGGTGCACACCTGCAGTTCCAGCTACTTGAAAGCCTGAGGTGAATGAATCATCTGAGCCCAGCAGGCCGAGGCTCTGGCGGCCATGAGCGTGCCACTGCACTCCAGCCTGGGTGACAGAGTGAGACACTAACTAAAAAAAAACCAAAAAAAAAAACAACCCCAAAACAAAAACAAAAGCAAAGGTAAAATAATATCTTCTATCACTCTGTCAAACTTATCCTACAAGTTGTTTATTTCTATAACCCATATTAATGTTCATATATTTTATATTTATATATTTGCTTGCTTTTCTCTTTCTTTGGATAGTATAAGGTATGTGGAAATTACAGTTTTATTTTCTGTTTTGTTAATTACTGTGACCTTAGGGCCCATAATGGTCCTTGGCCCCTAGCATATAATAAGTGTTCAATAAATGTGGTGATGAATATATAAATACTTGATATATAAATAAGTGTAGTATCCTTACTAGTGAGGGAAACTTTTGGGTAAATAGTTGGCCTTCTTGGCAACTAGGCCACATATTCTAGTTATTAGATATTTTTATATTCTCTATCACTTCTTTACTTATGAAAACTTGACAAAAAATGTGTATATCTCAGCAAAGTAAATATATATAAAATTATGTGACATTTTATGTAATTTATTTTGGGGCATTACATTTTAAAATAGCAATACTTATAAGGACACATTTAAAATTTATTTGAAAAATGATATCTTATTCAAAAACAAGAAGCTCAATTAAAAAGGTAAGACATTTTTAAAACTTGTTGACATATATTCAATGCAAAGTGACAAATTATGATCTGGTCTATATAGACTCAGAAAGTTTGTCAAGCACATCCTCTGAATATCTGCTTAATGTATTTTATCCCACATATAATTTATAAACATTTAGGTAGGAGAACCCTGAAGAACACTGATAAGAGTACTTGTTACAACTCCTCAATGAATCTGTTCTTATTTTTAAAAAGGAAATTGATCAGCTACCTTATCATATCCATATCCTGTTTTTTTCACTGATGGAAAATTATATTAAAACATTTCAAACATTACTACATAATTGTTGCAAAATCTGGCAATATTTTGGGGCACATAATGGGAAAATTCTACTCATGTACATAGCCTCTGTGAAAGTTAAGATTCGCATGTCAAGGGTTTTCTTCTTCGGAAAACTCTACATTCTGAGAGTAAGTATTGGAGTCATAATTCTTCCCAAATCACCAATCTAAATGAAAGGATGTAGCTAGAACTGTATATGTGAAAGAAGACTATTCAATTCTTCTTAGATGATAGGCTACTCCAATGAAAATAAAGTCATTGTAATCAGCTATAGTTAATTTGCCAATGATAATGGCATGAAATTAACTTACAGAATCTCTAAAGAAAATTATTAACATTGCCTTTATATGTGCTATAGGTACAGTTCTCAGCCTTCACTCTGCTATGCTGTTATTGGTTGCATGCCCAACAACCATTTTTCTATATTATTCCTTGCTTAAAAGAATCCCAATTTTGAGTACAAGGTGATGTGTTCTGACAGCAAGTAAATCAAGACTAAGTTAACCATGAATTTCCTTTCTCCTTTCAAATAAGCTTATCTCAGTTCTCAGTGATAAAATATAAAGGAGATCTTTCTAGGAGCTTCTGAGGAAAATAGGTCTGCTTGAAAAGAGAGTGCCTCTTTGGCTCCCACTTTTTCTTTTTGCTTGGGACATTTCCATGAAAGGATGCCGTGCTTAGATCCCTAGTGGTCACCTTCAGAGATGACTGTCAACACCTCAGATGTTGGAGCTGGAAGAAAGGAAGGGCCCAAGTCATCAATAGCACTGCTGAGCCATACCCCCTATACTGTCCTTTGTTATATGAAATAAGATAATATCTTTATTAGTAAAGCCATGTTTATAGGAAATTCTGATAACTCTCAGCTTAGTAACCTATCCCTGGCTCATTTGATGACATTCATTTTCAACTCTTCAAAGATAACTTATGATTGTTGCTTCCACAGGTAGCTTTAATTATTCAATTTAATATAATGTTTCCATTCCATTGCAGAATTTTTAAATTATTTGCCATTGTCTGCCCTGGAATATGCCTTTTGCCATATGACTTGCAGTTTCTCTGAACTAAAAAGGCAGACAAATTTGTATTCAGCCATTTCACTTGTTCAGTAGAATAAGATGGAAGTAACAATGTCACTTCAGAGCCTAGGTCTCAAAGGGTCTTGCATGTTTTTCATTGCTTACTTGCCCTCTACCATTGAAACGAAAGGGCTATGACTAAACTAGTTTACTGATCCCAGGGAGAAGAGAAAAGACAGCAGAAACATGAACAGCTAAATAAGTGAGCCCAGCTGAGGTAAACAAAACCTTGTCTGTGTCAGTTGAACCCTAAAGACACATGAGAAATCCATGTTTTTATTGTATGCCATTGTCTTTTGGGATGGACACAGCAAAAACTAAAATATAGAATGATTACTATTGAATTCTCTTGGTGGGGCAATAGTAGCTCAATAATTTTCTCTCCCAATAAATAAAGCATGATATGAGGCAAGTTGAGTGAAACTGATATAATTATACATATATGTACACAATTTTTCTCTTACAGACTAAAAGGTAAGTCATTTCTACATTTTATACTTAATAATTATTCATGGCAATGTAATTGTGATATACCTCAAAATCGAATCACTATGTTAGTGTCAATTATTTTAAAAAGGTCTCTCTGAGATTCACAATTTGACTTTTTTTCTCTTGGAAATGATATTTGTCCTATTTCAAAAATATTATTCAAGTTAGGGTTTGCTCTTCAATGTACTGTCCTGAGAGTCTATATTTGGGTTTATGCTTTCTAGGGCTATCTTTCAATCCAGTTTTCTCCAACTCTACATCTGCTATAAATTTAATGTAAAATAAAATGCAAAGCATAACATATTGCATCTTATTGTTTATCAATGCTATGATAATTGAAAAAATGAATAATATCACAATGACTAGCATTTCAATGGGACTTATATCTTCTGATGTCCTATACCTTGTGTGAATCTTTCACTAAAAAAACTATAAAACAATTTGTATAATTTTTTTCTTTCGCATCTAAGTGGCAGAAGCCATGTCCCATTTCAGAATTTAATATGGTACTGGAACCTTTAAAATTTCTTTGTCTACCCATCTAAACTTCTTACATACTATTGTTTAGTTAAAATGTGATTTCAGATCTTATAAAGTAATTATTTAACAACTATTTTAGTAACTAATGTAGAAGAACTTTTGGATTGCATGCTTTTGGATTACAAGACCCTAAATAATAAGATCAGTGATTAATGGAGCAATTTGCGTTTATTGCAGGACTGAGAACTGAAGTGTTGGACTGATGCATACTCCTAGGAAGTGTTTTTCTCTATTAATGATATTTGAATTTCCTCTGATGTAAGAAACTCTCAATTCAAGCTACTGTGCAGAATATGTATATCTCTGGAGACTTCTTTCAAATTTAAGATTCTGTCACTCTCAGTATGTGAGATATGGAGGTTAATTTTAATATTACTAACTCATTATTTCTAGGCCTGTCCTACCATGCCACTATTGCACCTGAAAATATATGTATTTATTTCCTTTTGAAAGGAGTTAATATAAAATTTTGAAAGAATATTATGTGAAAGAATCAGAATATTATGTGAAAGAATCAGAATTTTGATCATTTTAAAATTGGACTCTTGGACACACACACACACTATATATATATATCTACGTAGATATATATATATATATCTACGTAGATATATATATAGTATTTATTTGTAGTGATTGTTGCTTTGCTCACTATACTTGTGTTGCAACTCAATAATATTAAATCTGGAGAGGACAACGTATGTCATCCTTTGACTCTTGAGCTCAGAACTAGCTTTAAAGCTTTAAACTAGAGTCTACCACATGTGTGCAAGCACATACATGCGGGCACACATAGACACAAACACGATTATACTTTGGTCAGCTCTAGGAGATACCCTTCCTATTGTAGTTATCATTGATTTGTATTTTTAGCATGGCATTTATCCTACAGATAACAGTAATGTATCTCGAGGTAAGGATGTTTTATCCAAATATGCACAACGTGATTTGAATAAAGAAAAAAAATTCAATGCTATTGCTCCCCTCTCATTTTAGTCTTACAAAAAGGCACTAATAATAATGTTAATAATGATATTAATGTATATATAAACTGATTTATTTTATATGGTCTTTCATAATTTTGTCTATCATTTCTTATCTTTATTCATCCATTGAATAAAAATGCGTCATTCCTACCCTGTACTAGGTGTTGGGGATACAACGCTAAGCAAAACAGAAAGAGCCCACCCTCATATGATTTAGAATTTCCGTTATCAAGGAGAAGGAAAAGAGGAACACTTTTTAAAATAATATGTCACATAGCAACAAGTGTTAAGTAGAAGAATAAAGCCAGAAAAATCTGACAAGTTGTGCTTGTGGGGGAAGGGATGTGAGTACCTTTCAGGGTGAGCTTCACCAATGAGGTAATGTATGAGAGACACTGAAGGAAGTGTGGAAACTAGGCATGAGGCTATCTGGAGAAAGGGCACTGGAGACAGATGAAACTGCAAATGTAAATTCCTTGGGTGAGAAGTGGGCTTAACAGGTCTGAGACCTTCAAGGGGAGAAGTAATAGCAGTGAATGTGTGAGAGGAAGAGTGGTAGGAAGTAAATCAGAAAGATAGCAGGTACCGGATCTTATAGAACTTGATAACCATTGTAAAGACTGTTTCTTATAAATAAATGTAATGAAGGAATTCGATGGGCATGGTTTCAGAGATTGGCTCCTCAGAAAGAATGTTTTCTAGGATCTCAGAGCAAATGTATAAGTTGGGTTGATGATAAATTTTGTCTAAATTTTTTTAGACTGGCTTCCAGTCAGGAACCATGCTCTCTACCCACTCTCAAAATTTCTCCTCCTCAAAAACTTTGTTATTGGATATTAAACAAAATTAATTAATTATCATTAATCTGAAGATAAACCTCTGTGTGAAACATAGAACTACAAAAGAGAGAAAGTGAGGAGTACATGAAAGATACAAAATGATTTGGAGCTGAGACAATTATTAATCTCCTTTTAATATTTTATAAACTCTATGGGATACAGCAAACTTAAACAAATCAAAAGCTCATATCTATTATATATATATGCACACACATACATATGTGTATGTATGTTTAGCAGACTTTCAGTTGCACTTTTTATACTATCAACAAACACAAATGGTCACCTCAAATAAGTTTCATGTTATTAACAAAGTTGGAGAAGAGCCATTCATTTATGACTCTTGTCTACTGCATTATTCTTTAGATGTAAGTAATAAGATGCTAATAAAATGCTAAAACTTCTAACCTTCTTCTTCAATGACAACATAGAGGCTCTATGATTAACTTTAATTTCTTATATCACTTTATGTGGAATATTCTACCATGTCTCCTATGATTTGTAGTATTCAAGTGGTAGCAAATTAAGGCAAGATGTTGGCATGTCACTGTTTATCTTCCTTGGATTTTACTATTAATTGAAGGCCTCATCTGAGAGCAAGTGAACTTTAAGCACTTCATACACTCCTGGTAGTTCAGCATGCTCCATTTACTGCTACATTGCAGTGAGGTAAGTGTGTTTAGGCAGATGAGAAACTATTTGCTCCTGCATATTCTTAATTGCAAAGTTATAAAAATCATCTAGTTTCCTCAGAAATCCACAGAAACACAACTGTACTTATCTTGTTTTGCCCATAAACTTACAAATTCTTCTCTACATCCTACTTGGCTATTTCTAAAGAACTATCCGTGTACTATAGAAGGTTAGTTCTTCTCTTCTTCCTATTCTTTTTGTTTTCACTGAAACTTACCCAGTGATCCACCACTGGTCTTTATCTTTTCTTTTTTCCCTTTATAATAACCTGCTCAGTTAATATGCCCAAACTTCCCCCTCCAAAAAAAAAAGAAGAAAGAGAGAGAATATATGCTATTGATACAGTATTACTCTTTCCCTACTACTTTTTTTTTCTATTTAGTTTGAAGGTACATATGATCTGTTTTCCTTTCCCCTTTTGCCCCCAGCTACCAAGTAAACCTTCTCCAGAAATGAGCATCATAATACCAAATTCTTGTCTTGATTTCATTAAACATTAGAAACCACATATAAATTTGTTACATATGGAACGTCTACAAATCTAACTACTGTGTTTAAATACGCGTCACTTATTCCTGAAATCCCTCACATTTTTGGATCCTATATAAACTTTTTCTTAAGTTACCTCTTATCTGCTGCAGCATTTTCAAACATTTAGTGGAAATTCCTTTCTTCTGTCATCCATTTCAAATTAGTATTTTCCACATCTTTGTAAAATGTTGCTGCTCTTCTGACTTTACATTCTTTCCTAATAAGTTCATCCACTTTCATAATTTTATCACTTTATGATGATCTCTGCCTGATCTCTCTCTCAAATTGACTGACTTCATGAGTTTAGATACAAAAACCTAGTGGACATTTTTATTTCAATAAAGAGAAAGAAAGAGAAGTCTGAGTAGAAAGAAAAGGGAGGAAGAGGAGCTTAACCTTATTAACTTGTATAACTTTATTTAATGTTAATCTAGCATGTAATACCATATTTAATTCTCAGAAAACCCTTGATTTGGAAACAAATATTATCACATTAAATATCACATATGAGAAAACTAAGGTTTAGAGAGTTTAAGTAATATTCCCATAGTCTTAGAACCAATAAAGAACAGAGAAAATAATTAGAGCTCATGTCTATATAAAACCTAAGTCAGTGGTGTAGCCAATAAACAACAGTTGCTTCTACAAATACATCAAGTTCAACAAGTCCAAACCACTTATACCTTCTATTCCTGTAATGTCTCTTCCTATATGTGTTAATTTTAATGCCATTTTTATTGACTTAAGCCATAAAAGTTGTCATTATTCCAGATCTACAATGACCAGGCTCTTTCAGTCTCCCCCCATTTTAACTCTAAGTGCCCCCTAACATGTGTTTTGAGCCACAATAATACGGAACAGCTTGCATTTCCTCAGTGTTGCCATGGTATTTTATTTCTCTGTGACCTTGCTTACTGTGTGTCTCTTGCTACAATGTCCTCCATCCCTTTTCTTAATCTAACTAATGCCTACCTATCCCTTATGACTCAGTCAAGCATTCTACACTTCAACAATGGTTTCCTGAGACCTAAGCTATCATAACTTCAAAAGGTACCATAAACTTGTAGTTAGAATAGATTTGTTTAGTTATTACAACAACAGATGGTAAATATCATTAAGAAAAATGATTTTTTTTCTAATTTGCGTAAGGTCTTGCAAACTTGCCTGCCTAAACCTTCCAATTTGAGTTAATGTCCCTCTTTTACTTCCTTAGATTCTGCTAACTTATATAAATAATTAGCTGCTTACCCAACTGCAATTTCTTGCCTCATTCTTCCTTTCTGTTATAAAGATCCCACGTCAGTTTCTATGTGCCCAAATTCTAGACACTGACATGTGCACCCTTTCCTGCTGTAGTTGGGCAACGGGCATGTTACCCTGTGTTAGCCATCAGGACCTCAAAGAAAGTCTGCTGGGACTAACTGAGAAAGGGTACACTCAGTAAAAAGAGAGAGAAACAGAAGGAAGTCCCACTCTCTCCAAATGCTCCTTGTATTCATTTGTTAGGGCTACCATAACAAAATACCTCAGACATGGAGCCTTAAATCACAGAAATTTATTTTCTTACATTTCTGGAGGCTGAAAGTCCAAGTTCAAGGTTCAAGATGGGTTGGTTTGTTCTCATGCTTTTCTCCTTGACTTGCAGATGTCTACCCTCTTGCTGCCTCTTGACATGGTTTTTTTTCTCTGTCAATAGGTAACTTTGGTGTCTTTTGGGGTGTCTAAATTTCATCTCTTAATGGAACACCAGTCATATTCATCAGGACTCACCCTACTGGTCTCATTTTAACCTAACCACTTTTCTAAAGACCTTAACTAAAATTCTGAGGTACTGGGGATTAAGGCTTTAACATTTCAATTTCGTGGTGTGGACGTTCAGCCTCTTGAAATGTGAGGAAATAAATTTCTGTAGGTTAAGGCATGTTATCAGTGGTATTTTGTTATGGCACCACCAAACACACCCCAAGCCATTTACTGTCTTAGATATTGCTGTATAATGAGATGTCGTATAGGGTAACATGGCCCTGAAGGAAAAGACAAATGATTCCCAGGTAAGTCAACTCAAAGTTCTAGTATCACTGATTGCTGTTTCAGCCAGGCCTGGTAAACTTTGCCTCCAAGTATTCTGTGATTAATAAGTGTGCTGATATTTAAAAATAATTTTTAGTTTGATATATTGCAACTTGTATCACAAAAACATTTAACTGATGCACCAATATAATATTTATGTGATATTACAATAAACAGCGTAATTGATTCTCACTCAAGAGTGATATTTCATTTATCATTATTTCTCCTCTACCCATCACAGTGCCTAACACTCAATCAACATTTGAACTTTCTGAGCTCTGTGCTTCTTCTCCCACATCTACACACATATAATCTCACACCAAATGTCCCCCCCAACTCTTGGATAACTATGGAAAGGTCATTGATGACCCACTCTTTCTTATAATCACCATAAAAATACACTATTATATTTCTTTTTAAACTATCTATGTCTCCAAGGTTTTTTGTTTTGCTTTGTTTTTTACATTTTGATGTACTTTTGCTTCCAATTTGCATTTCCCAGATTATGATAATAATTTTACATTGTAAGAAATAATATATATTAGTTGTGACTTCATTATATAAGATATATGATACTGTTTATAGTTCTGTAGTTACTATAAATTTTTTGATATTTTGTTCATTCCAGTGTTAAAAGCTGAAAAAAATAATATCCTAGATTAAGTGAGCACAGCTAGTGCATTCATCTGTGTTCTGACATAAGCTCAGTTCTTCTTCATTTAACTAAATTTGACTTGTTCAATAATATTTTATCAGATGAAATGCTATATTCACTTTAATATTAAGTTTTATGACTTTCAAATCATAGAGCTGCATTGACTCTTGAAATATGTAATGTACCACAACTTATGACAATAATCTATAATTTGAGCCTTCAAGTCTTCAAATTTTGAAGATTCTCAATTTTTTTTAAAAAAGACATCCAGAAACATGAGTGGCTTCATGAAATGAATACTAATACTGCATACTCACTCCTTTATTTAGCTTCACAGGGAAAAAAAATCTTTGAGTGTGACATATGTTTCACGTTTCTCTGATTTATTACTTTAGGACCTAAACTCCCTAAGTATCCATGGATGCTCTGAATTGATGCATATTTCTGGTGAAACTATGTCCTCTGCTATTTCCTCTTGACAGGTGCGGTAATGTTGCCTCTCAGTTCTCCACAGCCAAAAAGAAAAAGAACTAAAGTCATTCCCCAATACCTTAGATGAACAAAACTACTTACTCTCAGTCTTATTTTTGCCCTATTATTTAAAAACTCTTAACTTCCCCAATTCATTGGTAGGTCTTGAGGATTGGATTAAATGGAAATTTTAAAAACTGCCAAGATGAGTGCATATTAAATACAAGAATCTTATCTATCTTGTTGCTATAGTGAAATAAAATGGTCAGCATTAAAATCATTCATGGCTTGCCAATTTGCACATGGTGCTATGTTAGTTAAGTGCTATGTTAGTTAAGACAAGTTATTGTGATCATATCTTCTAGAAGTAGCAGAATTAAAGATAACAATAATAAGGCAGATATTAAGACTGCATGGATAATCAAACAAATAAGGAGCCATGAGAGTTGTTGTTGGAAAGAAATGAACAACTTTTTTCTAATTAGTCATCTAGTTAACTAGAAAAAGTGAAAAAAAATTAATGTGTTAAAATCATACCTTCAAAACACTTTTTTTAAAATAAGAGCTCTTAAAATTCTCTACTGATAACAGGTAACTTGTATGTAGGATTAAAAAAAAAACTGTTTCCAAAAAAGTTGTAATATATTTTGCAAGAGTCCTTTTACAACTTTGTGTAAATGGGCCTTTTCTTCATTGAATGTATTTATTTTCATATCACATATTATATATAACTGATCGATTTTTAAAAGCAAATACAATATCATCCTTAAGGTAGAATTTTTCTAACTTAATTCAATTAATAGAGCTCATGACAGATAATATGTATAATGTTTTTCATGAAAGATTTTATATACTCTTGGTTAAATTCTAGAGGTTTTATTCTTGGTTGGCAAATGTGCTAAGGAGAAGGAAAATTACCCAGCTGAAGGGTGACAACTTCCACACAATTCATGTTTACACAACAATCGTGCCTTCCATCACCACCTCCCCTAAATGATTTTGACTCTAAATGTGGATAAGTGAACAAAACTTTCTGTACCTTCCCAAGGAGCTGGGTTCATTTACTTTCAGAAGTCAGGAATACATATACACTGGAAATTACTGCCAGAGGATAATATATGGTATTGTTGAAAATGAATGCCTCTATTCAGGAGGTTTTGTGGAGTGGCACAGTAATTTTATAAAATCATTAGTCAATTGTGAAATATCTCACATAGACCTTCAGATGGTAAAAAGTACATAATTTGAAGTTAAAATCCAGAAATGATATCATGTTTTTAAAATATTTCTCAATTGTGAAAATGCTGATTAATGTTTTACCTGGAGGCCGTTCACTTTTCCATTCTTGAAGCCCAGAAGATTGGAAACATATCTATTGACCCCACTTATTCGTTTTGACAAAATAATCTACAGTACAGAAAAAAAAAAAAGACCCAGCGGCCTCGTGGCATTTTATAAATGTACACTAAATGAATAACAGGTGTCTGTTCCCACTGTCACCATTTCCTCTTCTATTTTCTCTCTTTCCATATCCAATATTTTTTTCTCTCCAAAATACATCACAGGTTACTCCTGTTAAAAACAATAGTTATCTCCACAATTGAAGGCTTGATATCAGCTATTAGTCTTCATTCTATATTTCTGTTTCTCAACTTTCTGGCTGCTCTGTCTTAGTCTTCCTTACTTGTTATTACTTATATTCCCCACCAACAAATTATGCAATTCCCCAGAGCCCAGGCTTTTGCCCTGTTCTTTTCTTTATTTACATCATCATTTGATGTTCTCATTCAGCTCCTCGACTTCAAATAACATCTATTTACTGACACTTTCCAATTTTTATCAGCATCCTAGCCTTCTTATCCCAACTCCAATCTCACTTATCTAAATGCTTATCCAATATCTTCACTTGGACAATGACTGCATTTCAGATATAATATGTCAAAAATCAAATACTTACTCTCCTTCCAAACTAAATATATATATATATATATAATTTTTTTTTTCTCAAGTTTTTACATTTTAGTCAATCACAACTCCATCTTCCCTGGTATTCAGACTTTGGTCAGTCACTGCTTATGCCTCTCTTCCTCATGCTCTTTGTGAAATTCATCCAAAAAGACCTCATGAGTATATTTTTAAGATACATCTGGTCTCTCATCATTTCTCACCATCCCTAATGCTACCACATTGTACTAAAGTACCACCAAATTACCTACGTTATTGCAATAATTTCCCTTCTTCTATCTTTGCATCCCAAAATATCTTTCTCCTTACAGCAGCCAAAGTAATCCTTTTATGTATTTTGGCTTGAAACCCTCAAGTGGCTTTCTCTCTCATTTGGTAAATGCCAAACTCCTACAATTACACGGAAACCTGCACGATCTGGACCCATCACTTCTCTAACTTCTCTTACCCTTCTCTCCATCACCCACTACATTCTAGCCACGCTGGTCTCCCTATTTTTTCCTTGAATACGTAAGTTATATGTGAGGCTTTTGCTCCTCCTACATAAAAATACCTCCATCAATGCTCACATGCCTTGCATCCTCACTCATATTTTTGAAGTTTTTACTCAAATATCATCTCTCCAGTTGAACTTCCTTGATCATTGTGTTAGTCAGGGTTCTGAAGAGGGATAGAACCACTAGGATTATGTTTATATATAAAGCATAATTGACAAGGGAGAAAAGACTCACCCATTATAAGGTAAAAAGTTCCACCCTAGGCTGTCTGCAAGTTGTGCAGTGAGAAAAACTGTAGGTGGTTCCGTTTAAGACTGAAAGCCTCAAAACCAGAGAAATTTTCACTGTAGCTCTCAGTCTGAGGCCCAAGGCCCAAGAGACCCTGGAGAGGTTGCAGGTGCAAGTCCAAAGGCTAAAGAATCTGGAGTCTGATGCTCAAGAGCAGGAGAGGAAGCAAAGTGCCCTAAGAAAGCTAAAGAGAGCAGGGGAAAAATCAGCAAGCAGCTTATCCCCTTCTTCTATCTGCTTTTTGTAGCTAGACTAGCAGCTAATTGGAGGGTGTAGCTCATTTTGAGGACAGGTCCTCCTCTCCTAGTCCACTGACCCACAGGTCAGTATCCTTTGGAAGTATCATCACAGACACACACCCAGAAACAATTCTTCATCAGTCGTCTAGACATCCCTCAATCCAGTCAAGTTGACATCTACTATTAACTATCATAACCACATTATAAAAAATAGAACCCCCTCCCATTTCCTGTACTTCTTATGGTCCTCTTAACTGCCTAATTTAATATAGTCTATAGGTCCCTTCCCACTCATTTATTTGAATGTAAGCCTCATAAGCATAGGGACTTGAAACTGTTTTGTTCACTGTTGTATCTACAGCACATGAAATGATATCCGACACATAATAGGTAATAAAAATGAAAGAAGTTACATTGCTGAATTTGAAATGTTTTCGGTTAGAGGAAATATTTTAATAAGTGTGAAGTTACAGGAAAATAAGGGAGGCATAGAATGTAAGAATTAACTCTGAAAAATCAAATGGGAAGTTTTCAGTTTAATTTCATTTCAATGAGTGACATTTAATGTCAGAGCTCGGTTTTATCTGTAGAGGGCTATGTTCAAATTCTTAGAACATTTTCTTTCACACACTGGTAATTTCACACACTTACTGATTTATTGCATTACTATAATATTTGGTGGATAACTCATAATAATATATTTACACTTAGATCCCATAGCATATATATCAAGTGCCAGGAATTGCATTGGACACTTACCTACCACTTCAAAACTTTCTCATCCCAAACTCTTCCTCGAGCCGCAGCTTCAGCAAGCTGTTCCAGGCAAGTTTTATATAGGGTCCTACAAGAAACTATGTGCATTAATGCTTATTCAGCCTCATGGTGTGAGGGTGTGAACACTAGAAGGACAGCCTGTGATCAGTAGGAAATTAGAACTGATCGATATGGGTCTCATCCTCCTGTTTCCTTCATAGTCATTTCTCAGATGCATTTAATAAGGCTTTTTCTAATGCACTGGTATAATCAAATACAATGACCCATAGCAGTGATGAACTCAGAAATGCACTCTGGAATTGACAGTCTTTCTTGTTTCACATCCTCTGATTTGCTTTTATGTTCTCTGCATGCAAGTGTATATTTCAGTTTCTGCCTCAGAGACATCCTAAGTCCAGAATTGCATTAAACATTTAAAAATATTCTTAATTTATCCTTTTCACAAGCTCTACTATTAGGTATTATTACAATCTATTTTTTTTAAAAAAGAAGAAAATGAGGTTCATTCAATTAACATATCTTACAAAGATAAAGGAGTCATAATTAAAGTCATTGTTGTCTGGTTCAAAATTAATATTCTTTCTACAGGGTAGAAAGGTCTAAACTAGTAAGCTGATAAGACTGATGAACTCATGACGCATTTTTATTTAAAAAGTAAATTGCATGGGTTCCAGGGTTTATAATGCACATGATTAAGACTTCAGAACAATTCACCAGTAGTAATTTGAAAAGAAAATACACAATGGGCCCATAAATCATTATAATATGTCAAAAAAAAATGTGAGATCTCTCTCATGTTATTTTGTGAATATGTGATAGATACTTTCTGCTTATGTTATCCTTCTTTACCTTGCAAAGTACCTCTGGGAAGTTTATCTTTCTGGACTAGGTGAGCAAGTTTTCTTGCCCTCTGGTTACAGTTAGTTTCAGCTGTTGGGAAGCATTGGCTGTAGAACAACGTGGGAAGGGGAGGTGTGTGGCGCCAGGGTATCCATTGACTGGATACTTTCGCTCCCTCCAGGAAACATCGCAACTCTTTGCACACTTCTCTTTAACTTGTGGAAGCCCTTCTAACCAATGCTCATTAAATTTCATTAGCCTTGGGTACACACCTCTCAATGATAGTACCCTTAACTTCACCCACAACGACTTCATAATTAGATGCTTTATTAAACTCCTCTAATTACACCACTTTTGAGTGTGCCATCTGTTTCCTCTTGGAATTCTGGCTCATATAGAAGACAACAAAAACATTATAACATAGTATAATTAAGAAAGAAATGGTTGAAAGTAATTGGGAGGAGATACAGTAATTATTAACAGGAATTGGTAGTCATATAGTAAAGATGAATAAAGGAAATAAATGTATCATTTATGGGCCAGAGGGGATTCTTACAGTATAATTTTAGAAATAAAAAGATTTATAAACTAACTTACTAAGTCAAAGCCTATAATACATATATTTTGTAAAAGAAATGCATGATCCAACTTTCAACAGTGTTGGTTGTGAATTGACAGAACATTCACTATAGTGGCTACCATACTTAACAAAATGTCAACAATGATGCATAGATTTTAGTGATAATATCCTCGATGAAAACAGGTATAATTTTTTACCATGAAGATATTTACTGTAAATTGTATAGTTTGAAATTGAAAATAATCGTTATAAAAAAGGCATTTTTCTTACTTCATTTAAGTTTACATTAAACAAAATTCATTCTATATAGACTGTCCCATAAAAATTGGAATTTAAAGTTAACTTTTATGGATATGAAACCATGAAATCTAATCTTAATAAAAAAATTCCAGAAACTGCTTCAGGACTAGAGATTTATATAGCTGAAGAATGGAAGATTAATGAGGTAGAAAGTATGAAGTACAGGTTACTGCATTTTCTTCTCTTTTTAGACATGGTGTTCATCCTCCTATTACCCACCAATTTTGTTATATCTCTCTTTACATTTCTTTTCTTCTTATATAACTTTCACTTTAAAAATCATAACTGCTTCAGCTTTTATTTTCCTCTGGTAATAAATAACTCTTGCGATAACTTTCACAACTGGTGCAAGTTTTATGAGGCTTTTCCTGATTTCATTCTCTCCCAATTCCTTTTAGAAACAGTCCTTTTCACAGGAAGCTAGGAAACTTTTGACTTTGACATTTTAGATAGTATTTTATATTATCTTAATATGGGTCCAACATGTTAAACAACCAGAGCGATACAATAGATTTAACAGCACATCTACCATTCACATTATCTGAACTTATTTAAAATTTTGTTCTTGCCTTGATGAGTTCTTCTTTTTTTGCACTATGATTCTTTATGTTTATAGTTTGGAAAGATAACGTAAATATAAAATTATCCTCTAGATATTACAATTTCACAATGTTTTTTTAAATTGAAAATTGTAACCCACATGAAGAAAAATACATGGACTAATTTATCACAAAATGAATATCCATTTTACTCCCACAGTGTACAAAAAATAAAACATTACAGTATCACCCCTCCCCAACTCAAAACCCTCATGCCTCCCTTCTGCTTGCTGTTCCCTCTCTCTCTTCCTAAAATGTTACAGCCATTCTGATTTTTAAACCAGTCATGCCTCCTTTTTCTTTTAAATTTTACTCTTTAAACTTGCATGGTAATTTTTATAGATAAGTGTTGTCTGTTTTGACTTCTGGGGAACAAATATAGATGAAATCATGCAGAATATATTCTCAATGCATGCCTTCTTGCTCAGTATTAGTTTCTTTAGAGTCATGTGTGGCATTGTGCATATTCATTTCCACAGCTGTATACCATTTCAAGTGTGAATATATTCTGTTTATTAGTACATAATTCCAACATTTTTCCCAAAATGGTGGCATGAACATTTACTCTCATCAGCAATGTAGGAAAGTTTTGTCTTCACAGTTTGGTTCTGGGATGCAGTTTGAAAATGAGATGAATTTGTGTATGATTTAGCAAGTGGAGGTAAGACAAAAACCACTGTTTTTGCAAAATTATGGCAATTATTCCAGTATTCTAGTCATAGCCCTCTGTCCAGTACTATCCCAGCTCCTCCCACATTTAAATAAGCCTATATTAACTTTCTAAATAGTTTCATAAAGCTTTTTAACACTGATGCCAAACCTGAAAAATGAGCTAATATGTTCATATACTGACAGTGATGGTAAGTATGAGAAATAAAAGAGAAAAGCAAAGGAAAACACACAGGAGTTGGTGACTAATTAAATATGATGAACTAATCAAAAGAGATTGTTCCTTATGATTCTGGTCATTGGTCCTAAGTAATGAAGAATACAGTGGTGTTATGAACATATAGAGAAGTCATGAGGGAGTATTTCTTGCGGGGTGTGACATACAGCTTGAACATCTTGACTAATGTTAAGGTATTAACAGGTGGAGGTCAAGAGGGAATAAACAACAAACATAAAAAAGTGGAAGTTAGTAGAGATCAGAGATGTAGAAATGAGCTTATGATTCACTTTTCAGGCAGTAATGGTTTTCACAGCAATTGCTATTTTATGATTAAGAATAAATAGTGGAAAATAATTCTTTATATTCAGATATATACACATATTTTTATAATCAGTATCAAATTCTGTAGTTGTTATTTTTTGCAATTCTTATAGTCAGAAAATTTTATACATGGTTTGTAATCCTCTTCTGACATTAGTATGTATCACATATCTATGCTATCTCAAATCATAGATTGCCAGCTTCTTAAAAAGTACAAGTAATGCCTTAAACATCATCTGATTCCTCACACATAAGTAATATTTATCAGATATTTGTTTAATTAACGGACATAATTGCTAAATAAATGAAAGATGAATAAATACACATGGTGGCATAATTATTCTGTGTATGATTGCAAAAGCTACTTCAACTTACATTATTTCCTGATATAAAAATATTTTTTCCAGTCTTACACCTTAGCACATCAATCATATTGTCACTGTTATTGTTTAATAATCCAAATTTTGTTGACTTCAGTGTGTCTCTATTGTAAGCTTCTAGCACAAATTATTAACAGACTTTCCTTTTCCATTAACAACTTTTCTATTTGCAAAGAGTTTTGTGTTTTTTCTCCCTGATGAATCACATCTCCTGCTCTAGGGGAAAGCACCAAACCAGTTCCAAAAGAATTAGGGAGTTTCAGAAATAAATATTCTAAATGAAATAGCAGTGCTTCTGAATACAATGATCTATCATCAACTTTTCTAAACACATGATTTCTCAGAGGAACTAAATTTCAAGTATAAATCTTACCAATTTATATATGAATAAATGTTAATGAGGAGTCCAGCAAGATTGTCTTGACCTTTGTAACTTAACATCAAATAAAAAATATCACTTAAAGATACCAGTTAAGTAACATATCTTGGAAATCCAGAGATAAAAGTCATCAGAGACTCCTTGTGTGAGACAGGAAAAATACGCCAACACAGAACCAGACTATATTAGACAATCCTTTCTCAACTAGAGTTCTAGAATACTGGTGAGTCAAGAACTTTATTCTTTCTGTAATCATTTTATTTGTTGATTTATTTTTTGTCATCTCTTCCACCAGTCTAGATCTAATTGAATAGCTTACAACTTTTATTTTTACCTAATTCATAATCAGTAATAATGAAAATAATTTGAATTCTCAAATCATTGCCATATTCTGGGGTCAAACAACTTCATTCATAATAGAAACAAATCAGAACCATAGCTCCTAGATTTCTTTTTTAAATATAAGTAATGGCCAAATAAATATAAGCAAAATTTCTTTAAAAAATAAACCATAAGCATTTGAAATTTTCCTCCACTCTTCCTTTCAACTAGCTGAAATGCAGAAGTAATTGTTGAAGCATAAGCAGCCATCTTAGATGATGTCATCAACTGAAAAATGGAAAATAGTATTAAGCATGGCAAGTAGAAAGTCAGAAGGAACTTAGCTCCCTGGTGACTACGGAGCCACCAAACCAACAGTGGGGTATGTACCTCCAGACTTCTTCAATATGTGAAGAAACTTCAAGTCACCTAAGCCACCATAGTCAAGTTTTTTTTTTTTTAATTAACAGTCAAATTTATCACTAATCAACCCAGCATGCTATATCCAAATGCCTAAATAATGACCAATCATTCAAGTTCTACAACCCCTAAGCAACTGATTTACAGAACTTAGACAAGGTTCCTGCCATTTTATCACTCAACTTTGTAGATAAGGGGAAGATCATATTTTACAAAATTATTATTTCATGGTAGTTATATAATAGAGATAATGACAATTCTCAGAAAATTTAGAGACAAGGTAGACAAGACAGCTTTCAAAAGTGTCTTTTTTTTAAATTAGAGACTTTTGGTCTTTTTAAAATTCTCACTCTATGTTTTTGCATTATTTGTATGAGTGAGTCATGCTTAATATAAATAAAAGACAATTGTGTGAGAAACACTGAATGCTTTTAGGCCTTAAATTTATCATTAGTGGCTCAAATCAAGATGTTAAGAATAATTATAAATGTCTGATCTTATGTATGTGCAGTGTGAAGTAAGGAATAATAGACTGTTCTAATTTCTCTAATAAATGTGCCACATTGAATTTAAAGCCTGTGCATAGCATGAATAATAAATATGTTACTGATAAATGATTGGAACTTGATATTATAGTCTAGGTAGAATCATGTGACACATTAACTTTTCTTTATAAACACATCCAATTGTCTTGACAAAGCACCTATTTCAGAATGCAACATACGCTTGTTAATAAAACTTTTACAGCTATCATTTTGCCATAAAAATCAAGAAAAAAGAATATTTACTTAGCAGATGGTGCAATCATAATATTTCATTGGTTTATATAACGCCAAAGTTTGTTTAATTTAAATTGATAACTTTTGTATCATTTTGTGAGTAACTTAATATATATTTAAAAGTGAAATTTAAGAATATTCACCCAAAATGGTAGCTTAAGCTAATCTAAAAACATTCAGGGCAATTTTTGACTTCTACCTATAATAACACCCTCAACAGACTGAATAGTAAGATAGGCAGAAAAAGACTAACATTACTTCTTATACAGTCTGATTTTTTAAAAAACATGGGATCTAATTCTACAAAGTAAAAGTTGTTGCAATATATATGCAAAAACTTTCCATTTCATGCTAAGAAAATAGAAAATTCATGTTAACACCTTGGGAAATAAGATGCCGAGCAGTTAAATATAGAGAGAAATTCTCAGAATGAATAAAAAAAAAAAAATCCTAGCACAGCTCTGTCTTACATAGCTATGACCATAGAAAAGTCACTCTGTCTTAGGACATGTCAATTTTCTCATGCAAAAAATAAGTTAATTTTACCCAATTCCACATGACTACCATGATACCAAAAATGTGTTAAAAGACAAAGCATTAAAACATTTTTGACATGTTCCAGAATAAAGAAGATCTAACACATAAAATTAACCATAGTTTGTTAAAACTGTGAATTATTTCACATATTTTTCCTGTAATTCAGAAAATTTAGCATGAAAGAGACTGAGAGAGAGCAGATGTACTAATGTTGCTAGTATTTGAGAAATTAAATATTTTTTCATATATTATCCTAACCAATAAATCCATTGTGTGGTTAACATGGAGCTTCTGTTTTTATTTTGCTTTGTTTTCAATTTGATAACCTCAAGTACAATAGATTTTTAAAACTCAAATTATGAGAAAACTATCTCTAATTGTAAATGAAGGCAAATAGTTTATTTCACAATTACATATTTTCATGGTACCTAAAAACATTAAGATACACAATACTGAGAAAAATACGAATTTGTCATTCTAATATAGTGTTGAAAATATTCAATATAATAATACACAGTATTATAGTACATAGTGTTGAAAGTATTCACTACAATAATATACAGTATTTCAAAATGGTAATTAAAACGTAACTTGTTTAATTTATCGTAATACTATAAGAGAATGATTGGCAGTAGTGGGAAACTCCCGGGAGGGGGGTGGGAAAGCGGAATTGTCAGTAGTGGGAATCTGCCCGGGGAAGGGTGGGCACACCTCATTAACAAGGGTACCTGCATAATGAACAGTTGTATACCTAACCCTGAATTGTACCCCACATCTTTAAAATACAAAAAAATTAGAAGGATAAATAATCTCAGCCCAAAATAATTAAATAAACAAATAAAGTACCTGATTTCCCTCCAAAAATAAACAGAGAATATGTATATATACCTATATACAGAGAATATGTATATATACACACACATATATATATACATACATCCAAAACCTATCACCTATCACCCTAAATTCTAGGGTGCCCAATTTACCTGATTTGCTTTGTACTTTCCCTGTTTAGTACGAAACTCCCATGTCTGGGAATCCTCTTAGTCCCAGACTAATTATACAATTTTCCTGGGCATATCATGGTTTTAAAACTAAAAGCCCCATCTCCTGGGAGCACTGTCAGGTTCAGGCAAGCCAGGGTATTTAGTCACACTACTTATTCACTACTGAAAGCTCATTGCAGCTGAAATACGAGAAGAGAAAAAATTACAGAAAGAAGAAATAGGTAGGTGTTAGGTTCAAGCCTGTATCTAGTTATGTGGCAGGATAACTGAGATAATTCCAACAGTAAGGCTTTCAAGGATGTGGCACATTCTCAGAATTGAAGCTTACTCACTACCACAGAAATAACATCAAACCATTACCTACCAACTAGTAGACTAACAAAAATTAAGTGAAAATTAAAAACTTAAAGCAACAGTGTTAAAGAATGAGCAAGATCTGAGTGAGAAAGTCTCAGGGGTGCAGCAAAGAGGGTAAACATTGGGGAAAACTTCTGCCAAATCAGTCCCCAACTGGGGACTTTAGTGTCCCCTGAAGGGGACGCTAAAGAACTTGCACCCTGTAGTACACTAAGAATACACATGGAAAAGCAAAGTCACAAACCCAGCTCAACTCCTGAATGGATTCACTCATTTCCCAAAATCAAGTCCTGAACAAAGGAAAGGCATGTTAATTTTCAGTATACAAATTATTTCTTTACAAATCCCAAAGTATAAGGCAAAAGTAAGGGAAGATAAAGAGCAACTCATTGTCAAGAGACAAAGTAATTAAAATAAGCAAACTCAGATACGACATGCATTTTGACATTATCAGACAGGAGATTTAAAATAACTGATCAATCATTGAGTGTTTTGGTAGAAAAATAAGACAGTGTGCATTGCCAATGGGTTATTTCAATAGACATAAGATAATATATATGTTGCATAGCAAATTTCTCCACAGAAACTATGAAAGCCAGAAGACATTAAGTGGTGTTTTAAAGAGCTAAAAGACAATTAGCTAACCAAGAATTGTATAGCCAACATAAATATGGTTTATAAAGGAAGGCAAAATAAATATTTTCTTAAACAAAGATAAAAAAGTGAAATAAAATTAATTGCCAGCAGATCTGCCTGAAAGAACTGTTTTTAAATGGTTATTCAGAAGACAGAAACTTGGACCTATACAAACAAACCTTAAAATTGCTGAAAATCAAATAAATAAAAGTAAATATAAAATTTATTTATTTATTCATTTATTTATTTATTTTTGAGTTGGAGTCTCACTCTGTCGCCCAGACTGGAGTGCAGTGGCCACTCCTGGCCACCGCAGCCTCAACCTGCTGGGCTCCAGCGATCCTTCCACCTCAATCTTCCAGGTAGCCAGAATTACAGGCATGCGCTACCATGCCCGGCTGATTTTTTTGATTTATTGTGGAGATGAGGTCTTACCAAGTTTACCAGGCAGGTCTCGAACCCACGGGCTCAGGCAATCCACTCACCTAGCCTACCAAAGTGCGGGATTACAGGCTGAGCCACCGATCCCAGCTTAAAATTTATTTTAAATAATTTATTTATGCTGAATAATTTACTTTTTAAAGCAAAAATAGTAGCAATTTATTGTGTTTTGTAACATGTAATAGCAAAATGTATAGCAATAATAACACAAAGAATAAGAGGGAAAATTTAGGCATTTACTGTTATAAGTTTTTTCACTACAGTGGAGCAGAATATTATTTTTAAAGGATGACTGATTAAAGAGGTACTCATAAGTTGTCAGACAACCACTTGGTTTTTTAAAAAGAGGCACACATAATATAAAAAATGATATGGAATCATAAGAAACACTCAAAATAAGTCAGAAATACAGAAAAAAGTAGAAAGAAACACAAACTTTTATCAAGACAGTAGATTTTAATACAGTCATATTAATAGTAATTTTAAATGTGAATGTTTTAGACATTCAAGATAAAAGATAGACATTGTCAAATGTATAGGCAGTAAACAAAGTAAGGCCCAAATTTTACCTGTACAATGAGCATTTGTATACCTAACCTTGAATTATATCCCACATCTTTAAAATAATTATTTTTCAAAAACTACAGGAAAAAAAGTCATCTCCTATTACATGATATCTTTGGGGAAACCACTTTAAATATTGAGTTACACAGGTTAAATTTAAAAGGGTTTTTAAAAATCATGTAAGCATTAACCAAAAGAAAGCTGGAGTAAATATATTAATATCAGACAATGTAAATTTCAGAAAAGGAAATATTACTATGGATAAAAATGGACAGAGAATAATGATACAGGGATCATCTCCATAAAGATTTAACAGCTCTAAATGTGGAAGAACTTAACAGAGTCCATTCACACAGTACTTCTTTTTTTTGTTTTGTTTTGATTTGGACTCTAACTCCGTCGCCAGGCTGGAGAGCAGTGACACGCTCACTGCCACACCAGCATCAACCTGCTGGGCTCCAATGATCCTTCTGCCTCAGCCTTCCAAGTAGTCGGAACTGTAGGCAAGCGCTGCCACACCCGGCTAATTTTTTGATTTATTGTAGAGGCGAGGTCTCACTGTGTTGCCCAGGCTGATCTTGAACCTGTGGGTTCAGGCAATCCTCTTGCCTTGGCCTACCAAAATGCTGGGATTGCAGGCTTGAACCACTGTGCCTGGCCCACACAGTAATTCTTGAGGGCACATGAAACATTCATCAAAATGAACTATATTCTCACACTTAAAACAAACCTTAACATATTCCTAGCAATCAAATTCATACAAAATATAATTACAAATTATAATGCAAATAAACTATAAATCAATAATAGATACCCCCTAAATTTCCAATTGCATAAAAATTCAACAATATTCTTCCATAGCCCAAAGGTAAATAAATTTTAAGGAAAATGTAAAAGTTTTTTGAAACACGTAAAAATAAAATACAACATATCAAAATTTGTAAGATACTGCTAAGCACTGCTCAGATACAAATTTATACAATGAAATGGTGTTATTAGAAAATAAGAAACATTTCCTATCAATAAGCTAAGATTCATTCTACCATCAGATTCTTGAGAAATATTAAAATAAACTACAAAATGCAGAAGAAAATAGTAAAAGTAAAAGCAGAATTCAATGAAATTGTGAATAAAAATTGATAGAGGAAATCAATAAAAACAAACTGCATCTCTTTAAAAGTAATCAGTAAAATTGGTAATTCTCTAACAGCACTGACCATGAATACAAAAGTTGCAAATGACAAATATTAGAATGAAAAAGGAAACGTCACTACTTACCCTATCCACATTAAAAGCATAGTAAGGATGTGCAAAGGATAGCTATGGCTTTAAATTTTTTAACTTAGTAAAATGTATAATTTGTTGGAAATCACACCTGCAATAGTTCACTTAAGAAAAAATAGATAAAATATTTTTTCTAACAGTGAAAGAACTTAAACTTATAGGTAATAACCTTTCCACAGAAAAAAATCTTAGACATAAATGGTTTTGTTGGAAAATGCTACCAAACATTTAAGAAAAAAATAATACCAATCCTCTACAAATTCTTTAGAATATAAAAGAGGTGCCATCTCCCAACACATTTTGTGAATTCAGCATTACACTGATATTAAAATAAGACAGAAAAATAACAAGTAATAAGAACTATAGTCAGTTATAGGTTATAATCATAGATGCAATAATTCTCATAAAATGTAAACAAATCAAATTCAGTATAATATAAAGTAGATATACCATAAAACCAAGTGTTGAATCTTCCATGAATGCAAAGCTGACTTAGCATCTGAAAATCAGTCAATGTTATTTAAAATATCAACAGACCAGAGAAAAATAATATAACCATACTAATAGGTGAGGAGGGAAATGTAACTTTGAAAAATTCAACATACATTAATGTACAAAGCCCCAGCAAAGATGGTAGAAATACTCAACCTGATAAAGAGTTTCAACAAACCTGCAGCTACATCATACTCAATGATAAAATATTAAATAGTTTTTCCCTATGAGCAGCAAAAAAGCACCCATGTCCACTCTTACCACTCATTAATCATTACCATGAAGTCTTAATGTAATAATGGGAGAAAAATAAAGGCATTAAGAATTAAAACAAGAAAATAAAAATATCCCTATTTGCCAACATTGTTTTTTATGTAAAAATCCCAAGAAATCAACCAAAAGCATTCTAAAAATAATGTGATTTCAGCATTGTCACAGAATACATAATTAATATTAATCTTAATAATATTTATAATTCAATAAAAAATAAAATCTTGGTATAAATATAACAGAACCAGGGATAATAGCATCAAAATACATGAAATACAAATGCTACTCTAGTTTTTATGGGTTAAGTCCTGATAAACCCACTGTAAGTTGAAAATATCCTAATATTAAAAATGCATTTAATACACTAACACATCGAAAATCATAGCTTAGCAAAGTCTACCTTAAGGTGCTCAGAACATCTATATTTCTACAGTGTACCATTGGGCAAAGTCATCTAACACAAATTCTATTTTATAATTAAGTGTTGAATATATCATGTAATTTATTGAATACTGCACTGAATGAAAATGAATACTATACCAAAATGATGTGTGGGTATTTGAAGTAGTTCCTACTGAATATATATTGCTTTCACATCGGCAAAAATTTGAATTTTTTAAAAAATATTTTTTAAAATGTGGAGTACAATTCTAGGTTAAGTATACAAATGTTAATTATGCAGTTACCCTTGTTGATGAGGTGTGCCCCCGCCCCCCGCCAACGACAGTGTCCCTCAATTGTCAATCCCACGCCCCCTCCCCGGACAGTTTCCCACTACTGCCAATCCCATTCTTACAGTATTATAACTGTTCAAGTTCCGCTTATGAGTGAGAAAATTTGGTATTCTGTTCTTTGTTTCTGTGGCAGATCACTAAGTAGGATAGACTCTAAATCCATTCAAATTGCTGTGGCCTATATGTTTGTCCTTCTTTTTGGCTGCATAATATTCAATTGTGTATATGTGCCATATATTTTTACTCAGTCCAACTTCTATGGGCGGCATGGTTGGTTCCATGTTTTTGCTATTGTGAATAGAGCTGCAACAAACATGCATATGCAGGTTATCTCGTTTGTAGAATGATTTGAGTTCCTCTAGGTATCCTCCCAAAAGGGAATTGATGGGCCATATGTAAGGTCAATTTCTAGTTCTTTCAGAAACCGCCACACTGGCTTCCAAAGAGGTTGCTTTGGTTTGCATTCCCTCCAGCAGTGTAGAAGTGTTCCTTTTCCTCCTCATCCTCTCCAAAATCTGTTGTTATTTGTTTTATTAATGATGGCCATTCCTACTGGGGTTAGGTGGTATCTTAGTGTGGTTTTTATTTGCATTTCTCTGATGATGAGTGAGGTTGAGCACTTTTTCATGTGTCTGTTGGCTGCCCATATATCTTCTTTTGAGAAGTGTCTTATCATATCTTTTGCCCAATTTTTAAAGGGCTTCCCCCCCGCCCCCCAGCACACTTAAGTTCTTTGTAGATCCAAGATGTTAGGCCTTTGTCAGATATACAGTTGGCAAATAATATTTTCCCATACTGTGGGCTATCTCCCTGCTCTCTTGATGGTTTCTTTTGCTTTGCAAAAAGTCATCAGTTTGTTGAGGTCCCACTTGTCTATCTTATTTCTTAAGGTATGGGCATTTAGGTTTTTGATCAAGAATTGGTGGCCAGTACCAATTTCCATAAGGATGTCTCCTGCATTTTCTAAGATTCTTATAGCTTGAAGTTTTACATTTAGGTCTTTGATCCATTTAGAGTTAATTTTTATGTATGGTGATAGGTAGGGGTCCTGTTTCAATCTTCTGCATATGATCAGCCAGTTTTCCCAGCACCATTTATTAAGCAGGTTCTCTTCTCCCCAGTGGTTGTTGTTGGAGGATTTGTAAAAGATGAGTTGGTTGAGAAATTGAGGCTTTGCTTCTGGAATCTCTTTCCTGTTCCATTGACCTATATGTCTGTTCAGGCTGTTTTGATTACTATACCTTACAGTAAAGATTGAAGTCTGTAAGTGTGATACCTCCTGCTTTATTCCTTCTGCTAAGGTTTGGTTTTGCTATTCGTGGTTGTTCATGTTTCCATATGAATTTGTGTATTGCTTTGAATCTGTAGATTGCCTTTGGTAAGATGGACATCTTAACAATATTGATATTTCCTATCCATGAGCATTGAATATTTTTTCATTTGTTTGTGTCTTCTTGGATTTCCTTAAGCAGTCTTTTGTAGTTCTCATTGTAAAGATCTTTCACTTTTCTGGTTAGGAAGATGCCAAGGTATTTAATTTGTGTGTGTGTGTGTGTGTGTGTCTATTGTGAATAGAATTGTGCTTTTTATTTGGGTCTCTGCCTGCGTGTTGTTGGTGTATAGGTCTGATACTGTCTTTTGCACATTTATTGTGTACCCTGAGACTTTGCCAAAGCTCTTTATCAGTGCAAGCAAGTTTTTGACAGATTCTTCTGGATTTTGAAGATAAAGGATCATATTGTCAGCAAAGAGGGATAACTTGATTTCCTCTTTTCCTATTTGGATACCCCTGATTTCCTTTTACTTGTCTAATTGCCCTACCTAGGACTTCCAAAACAATGTTGAACAAGAGGGGTAAGAGTGGATGGCCTTGTTTTCTTCCAGTTTTCAGGGGAAATGTTTCCAGTTTCTGTACATTTAACAACATGTTAGCTGTGGGTTTATCGTAGATGGTACTATTTTGAGGTATATTCCTTCTATACCTAGGTGGTTAAGGGTTTTTATCAAGAAGGGATGCTGGATTTTATCAAAAACTTTCTCTGCATCTAATGAGATAATCATGTGGTTCTTGTTTTTACATCTATTGATGTATCTAATTACATTTATGGTCTTGCAAATGTTGAATACCCCTGCATGCTGGGGATGATGTCTACTTGGTCATGGGGTTTGATTTTTGAGATGTGATTTTGGATCCGGTTTGCTAGAACCTTGTTGAGGACTTTCACATTTTGTTCATCAGAGATATTGACCTGTACTCTTTTTTTTTTTGAACCTTTACCCAGTTTGGGGTATTAGTGTGATGTTAGCTTCATAAAATGATTTGGGGAGATTTCCATCTTTCTTAATTGCCTGCAATACTTTCAATAAGTTTGGTATCATATCCTCATTGTACGTTTTGAGGAATTCTGCTGGAAAGCCATCAGTCCAGGGCTACTTTTTGTAAGTAGTTTTCTTATAACAGAGTCAATTTCCTGGGTTGTTATTGGTCTATTTAGTGTCTCAATGTCTTCTTGTTTCAACCTTGGGGAAGTTGTGTGATGTCAGAAAATCCTCCATTCTATTTAGTCAAGTTTGTTTTCATATAGGTATACATAGTAATCTCTGATAATCTTTTGTATTTCTTTGGGGTCAGTTGTGATTTGATCTTTTGTATTCCTGATGGTGTTTATTTGGACTTTTTCTCTCTTTTTGTTAGTCAATCTGATTAGTGGTCCATCAATTTTGTTAATACTTTCAAAGAATCAACTTTTTGTTTTGTTGATGTTTTCTATGATATTTCGGATTTCTATATACTATGTTTGGCTTCTTGTTTTGGTGATTTGGATTATTCTGTTAAAGTTAGGGATTTTGTGGTCTTTTCATTGTAGTTCCTTTAGGTGTATTGTTAGGCTCTCAACTTGTGATCATTCCATTTCCTTGATGTGTGCTCCTAGAGATATAAATATCCATCTTAGAACTGATTTCATGGCATCCCAGAGGTTTTTGACTTCATTTTCATTTGTTTCCAGGAATCTTTTAATTTCTGCTTTGATTTCAGTGTTGACCCAGTAGTTGTTCAGCATCATGCTGTTTAATGCCCATGTCTTTGTGGGCTTCAGGGAAATTTTGTTGGTGTTGGATATTTATTTTTATTCCACTGTGGTCTGAGGAGGTGCATGGCAATATTTCAAACTTATGGAATATTTATGCTTGATTTATGGTCAAGAATGTGATTGATCTTGGAGTACATTCCATGCGGTGATGAAAAGAACATATATTCTGTGGCTTTGGAATGGAATAATCTGTGGGTATCTATTAAGTTCATTTGGCTAAGTGTCAAGTTTAGGTTCTAGATCTCCTTGTTGATTTTTGCCTCGATAATCTATCTAAGTCTGCTAGTGGGGTATTCAAGTCCCCTGCTATAATAGTATTAGAGTCAATATCTTTTTTTAGTTTACTTAGTAGTTGCTTTCTAAATGCTGGTGCTCCTGTGTTGGGTACATATATGTTTAGGATGGATATTTCTTGTTGATGGATTGAACCTTTTATCATTATGTAGTGTCCTTTTGTATCTTTTTAAAATTTTTGATAGTTTAATGGTTGTTTTGTCTGATATTAAGATCACGACTCTTACCTTCTTTTGTGATTCATTTGCCTGGAAACTCATTTTCCATCCTTTAACTTTAAGTCTGTGTGTATCCCTGGTGGTGAGATGAGTTTCCTGGATGCAGCAAATAATTGAATCATGGTTTCTTATCCAGTTTGCCATTCTGTGTCTTTACATTGGTGCATTTAGTTCATTCACATTCAAGCTGATTATTGAAATGTGACTGTTTATCCCTGTCATGAGGTTCTTATAAGGTTTTTTGTTGTTGTTGTTTGCTTATATTCTTTCGGTTTGGGGGGTTGATGTATGTGTGTGTTTTCAAGGTTGTTGTTGCACTATGTCCTCTGCTGTTTTTGTGCTCTCCTGTTCTCTTCGGAAGTGTGAAGTTATTCTTTTTTTTTTCTTCTGTGCTTAATACCTTTTTAAGAGTCTCTTGTAGAACTGGTCTGGAAGCCGCATAATCTCTTAGGGATTGGATGTCTGAGAAGAATTTTAATTCTCCATCACTGATGAAACTGAGCTTGACTGGGTAGGAAATTCTTGGTAGAAATTGTTTATCTTTGAAGACTTTGAACATTGGATCCAGTCCCTTCTTGCTGGTAGTGCTTCTGCTGATAGGTATGCTGCTATTCTGATTGGTTTTCCCCAGTAGGTAGTCTGACCTTTCTCTCTTGCTGCCTTTAGGATGTTGTCTTTTGTGCCTACTTTGTGTAGGTGAATTACTATGTGTCTAGGGTTTTTCTTCTCATATGATGTCTTGTATCTCTTGCATTTGGCTGGTCACATCTCTAGTGAGATGGGGAAAGTTTTCTTGGATTACTTTCTGGAATACTTGTTCCAAGGTGTTCTCCATTTCCCTTTCTTCTCCTGGGATACCAATCAGGCAGGGATTTGACCTCTTGATATAATCACACATCTCTTGTAGTCTTTGTTCTTTCTTCCTGAGTTTTCTGTTTATGTTTCTTACAGATCAAGTTAATTCCATGTTCTAGCCTTCAGGTTCTGAGATTCTTTCTTTGGCTAGATTAATTCTGGTTTTCATGATTGTCATCTTGTCATTTATTTCCTAGATGAAAATTTTTATTGCCAAAATCTCTGTTAGATGTTCTTTCAGTGTTGCATCTTTTCTTTTTTGAGTCTTATTTCACTCGTTCCCTCCAATCCCTAATTCCCATCATAATCTGGGGCCCAGTTGTTGGTGATCTCCATTGTTTGGGCTCCCAAGTTTGATTTTTCAGGCATTTTCTCTTTGCTATACTTGAAATTTCCTGTGGTCTTCGTTTGGTTTTTCCTCAAATGTGACAGATCTCTTACTTTCTTCTTTAGTTCTGTTATTCAGTGACAGTGGGAGAGGTTTTCCTTTCTGATGTTTGCTCAGTCCTCTATTCTTCCCTTATTTGGGCTCTGGATTTGTTCTATTTTGAAACAGGACGATGAGTGGGAAGCTTTGCTATCTCATAGTTTTGAAAGATGAATAAAGTAGGAGATGGGGAGCTAGGAGTCAGAAACTACTCGCAAATTACAATGTTTACTGATTGTGGTATATGTTTCCCAATACCCTTCCCCACCACTATCTACATCATTGTCTATATGATGATGCAATGGGTACATGTGTGTTCCCCCTTAGTCCAAGATACAGTGACAGCAATGAGGAGAACAGACAAAAATAGAATGAAATAACATGGACCCGAAAAAAAAGGAAATAAATAAAGACAAAAAACACAGAACAATGAAAGCAGAGACCAATGTAAAAAAACAATTAAACACACACAGACATACATACACACTACAAGACAAACTGGAATAACAACAAAGTGAAACAAAACAAACAACAACAAAAAAAAAACCCAGGGAAACTAACACACACACACACACACACACACACACCTAGCACAAAATGAATGAAGAAGAAAAACAGAAAGATCTGAAAAAAAAATTCAGATTGAATCCTTACACATATATTGACACACACCTTAAACTAAAAAATTTAAACAGGGAAGAGAAAAAGAGCAAAAACCAACCAACAACAAAAAAAAACCTGTAACATGAACACTCAGTCATAAACACACACACACACACACACACACACACACACACATAAACAAAAAACAAAAGAAGAAAGAAAAAAGAAAAAGAATAGAAAAAAGAAGAAAGGAGGGGATGCTGATGAAACACTCACATACAGAGCCATGCACAAAGGAAACATTTAAAAATTAGATGAACTACCAAACAGTCAAAAAAAATTAATTAAAAAAATTGTAATTGTTCCTCTCATCTGCTTTCTTCTGCAGAGCTTCCACCTCTTTCCCTCTTTCCAGTGTCTGCAGCAGGGAAGGAGGAGGGAAAGTGGGGATGGATGGGGCTGCAGTTCTCCCTCCCACTCTTATATGGTCAGGGAGATCTCCTCCAGCGGGAAGGTGTGGAATTGTCTCTTCCCAGGTATGTACTCATGGGGGTGCCCCAGCCAGGCCTATCCTGAAACAGAGTTCTACTATTGCGACTGACATCCAAGCTTTGCCTGGTTCTGTCCCTCTCACTTGTGGCCCAGTTGCGTAGGTCTGGCGTTCATAGGATTGCTGGGGAGAGGGGTTTGGGTGAGTCCCAGACTCACCACTGATCTCTTTGGAGAATTTTCTCATCCTTTTCTGGCCTCACCCTTTGTCCCTCAGCTGGATCACGGTAGGGGGTGGGATAGCTGAGACTCAGCACTCGTAGGGTCCCTCTAAAGTTTGTGCTTTCAGGATGTTCTCTCTGTGTCACAATCAACCCCCTAGTAGTTGATCCACCAATCACAGAGATTGGATATGTTGCTCTATGGTAAGCAATCAGAGTACTTTCATGCCCTGCCTTCAAAATGGTGGTGGGGTACCTCTCTTGTCCTCTCTAGTGGGACTTTGCTTCTGGGATCTCTCTGCAGCACTTGCTGCAAGTGTCTGGCCAGGTGTTGAAGTTATGAGGCAAAGCCTGGGGTCGGCAGTCTCTCCTACTGCAGTGAGGACTGGAACTGGTAGTCTCTCCCTACTGCTTTTTCACAGGAAAACTTTTGCCCATTAAAAAAAATGGAGTACAGCTTCTGCAACCTGGGAAATGCCAAGAGACCAAGCAGAGAAGCTACAGCACCAGCTGCTGCATGAGGAGTGCCCTGGTCACTTGCTCATGAGCCACTTAGTATCTCCCGGCATTTTCTTCTCAGGAAGGGTTATGTTGATTAACAAAAATTGCTCTCAACTTCTGTGTCCTGGGAATTGCTAGGATCCAAGCCAAGCATCTGCAGCACCAGTTGCTTCATCAGGAGAGCCCTGGCCACTAGCTCCCTACCCCTCCCTCAGTCAGTCACTCACATGCCCACTCACTCACCTGCACGTACACAAAATTTTCTATACACTCACTCTCTCACACCAGGACTCACATAGTCCTACTGGTTTGACTACCATCTTCCCCAACTCCCTCTGTAAAATCTTAAGTTGAAATATTGTAAGTCCGGGACCATTTTCTTTGGTATAAGTCTTATAAAATAGGTGTAAATCCTTTATGCTAAAAAGGACAAAATGCTTATGAAATTAATTTTTAAATACTTATATAAATAAAATGAATGCTCATGAATTAGAATTAAATGTTGTTCTGTTGTCAATTATTCCTAAAGAGATTTAAACATTTGACACAATTACAAGCAAAATTCTAGCAGTATCCCCCTCCTTTTTTAAAGGAATAAGCATGTCAGTTCAAGAATTATATGGAAAGTCTAAATAGACTAACCATAACAATTTTGAAAAATCAAAATTAAGTTGAAAGACTCACATTGCTTAAAATCTAGACTTAAAGTTGCAATGATTGAAATACTATTAAATTGGAAAAAGGATATACATATACAAATACATCAATGAGACAGAATTGAGAGTGCAGAAAGATTAGCACATGTGGTCAGTTGATGTAAGACAAGAATGCAAAGGAAATTCAAAAGGGAAAGTTTGTTTTCTTTTCAACAAATTGTGCTGGTACACACATATATGTCAAAATTTGTCTTCATTCTATACCTTACAACTAGTACTAGTTTAATCAAACTGGATTATCAGTGTAAATGTAAAATTTAAAACCCAATGTTGTCTGGGAGAATACACAGACTGATATTTTTTCAACCATGGTTAGCAACAGAATCTTTTGATATCAAAAGCACAGGGGAAAAAATAAAATATTAAGAATTTTCATTTTATCAAAATTAAGAATTTTTGCTCTTCAAAATATTCTACTAAGAAAATGAAAAGACAAGCCAAAGACAGAGAGAAAATACTAGAAAATCAACTATCTGATAGAGGATTTTTATCTAAAATATACAAAGAACTCTCAAGACCCAAAAATTATAAAGCATAAATCCCCCCACAATAGGCAAAATATTTGAAGATATTTCACTAAAGAAGATAGATAAATGTCAAATAAGCGCATTAAAAATATCCCCTATCTCATTATTTATTAAATAAATGTAAATTGAACCATAATTATAATTGTTACTTTTTTAAAAATCTGACAATATCAAGTGCTAACTAGGGTACATAGCAACATAAGCTTTCATACAAGGCTGATGATCATATAAAATAAAAAATAGTTTGCAGTTCTTAGAAAGATAATCATGTATTAACCATTTGACCCAGCAATCCCACTCCTAGGTATTTTCCATATAAAAACTTGTGCATGAATGTGTATAGATATTTTATTTATAACAGTTTCAAGTTGGAAACAGCCAAGACATCGTTTACAATAGAAAGAAAATAGAAGTTATGGTATTATATCCATGATAAGATCTATTCATCAGTAAAAAGAAATGATTTATCAAAACACAGAAATATGAATGAATCCCAAATTTATTATTATGAAAGAAGCATATATCTAAAGTAGACTTTGTTTATGATTCCATTTACATGACATCTTTCTACAGGCTAAATTCTAGGTGCAGGAAGCAGAGCAAATTTGCCTGGCATCATGAGTATCATTTCCCCCCCATAAAAGGCTAAAATGATGTTGAAGGTATAATAGAATGATCTGTATTTTGACTATAATCATAGTTATATGACTGTAAGATTTTTTAAAACTTATAGAACTGTATATTAAAATTGAAAATTTTACTTTTTTCAAAATGGCAAAAAAGAAAACCCATATTTTTTTATTGACCCAGACATTTTTGGTCCAAATATTTTTGTCTTTTTCACCTACTATTTCAAGTCATGATTCTTAAAAGATAAGAATCTAATTTCTATTTCAAATGAAATTTTGGATATCTCAAAATGCTATTCTGTTTCTTCTGTGTTATCTTTTGAAATCTCAACTCCATGTTCTGCTGTCTTCTTATTTCACATTTCTTTTCCATTTCTTTCTTCTTCTTTTTTGCTCTGCCTGGGTAATGCTTCTGTTTCTCTTGCATCCTAACATAGATATAATTATCTACATTATCTTTATGTTATCTAATTATCATAATGATAATTAGGATCTTCGGTGCCATATTGCTTCCCTTTTTGTGAAATTTCATCAAATTTTAAGGCATTCTGTTGTCACACCATGTTTCTGGCAACTAAACCTCCTTATTATCATATTCAATTATTAATAAGTGTATTTACATATCCTTTCTGCAACATATATTTAAACTTTTCTGTGTGTGTGTGTGTGTGTGTGTGTGTGTGTGTGTGTGTGTTGTATGTATACACAAAATCTTCACTAAATCTTTAATTGATTCCATACAGCATTCTGGTATCTTTTTGTAATACTAATTTTGTCATTGATATCTTAGCTCTTTCTTTTTAAAATTTATTTTTATTTATTTTAAAGATGTGGGGTACAATTTAGGATTAGATAGATAAATAGTCATTGTACAGGTAAACTTTGGGTCTCTCTTTGGTCCCCACTTTGCCTGGTTTGAGATCAGTTACCCTTATTGCTTTTATGTGCCCCCCCACTCCTGCTACTGCCAATCCCTTTCTTATAATATTATGATAAATGTTTAGGATCCACTGATGAGTGAGAGCATGTGGTACTCAATTCTTTGTTTCTGTGATATATCATTGACTATTATAGACTCTAAATCCATCAAAGTTGCTGCGAAGTCCATAATTTTATCCTTCTTTATGACTGCATAGTATTCTAGTGTGTGTACCACATTTTAAAAATTCAGTCCACTTTCAATGGGAAGCATGGTCAGATGGCCGTCATCAATAACTCAAAAACCAACAGATGCTGGAGAGGCTACCGGAAAAAAAGGAATGCTTCTACACTGTTGGTGGGAGTGTAAACTAGTACAACCTCTGCGGAAAACAGTGTGGCAGTTCATAAAAGATCTAAACATCAATCTTCCATATTACCCAGTAATCCCCCTTCCGGGAATATACCTGGAGAAACTTCAATCATTTTATAAAAAAGATGCCTGCACATGCATGTTTATTGTAGCATTATTCACAATAGGAAAAAAAAAGATATTCCAACTCTTTCTTAAGGCTAATGCAGCCTAAAGAAGTCTGAAGTTGGCCAGGCTCAGTGGCTCAGTCTGTAATCCCAGTACTTTGGGAGGCCAAGGCAAGTGGATTGCCTGAGCCTGTGCTTTCGAGACCCACCAGGGCAACTTGGCGAGACGTCATCTCTACAATACATCAAAAATTAGCCAGGTGTGGTAGCGCACGTTTGTAGTTCCAGCTACTTGGAAGGCTGAGGCGGAAGGATCGCCAGAGCCCAGCAAGTCAAGTCTGCGGTGGCTGGGCGTGGCCACTGCACTCCAGTCTGGGCAACAGAGTGAGACTCCAACTCAAAACTAAACAAATAAATAAATAAATAAGTCTGAAGTCTTCTGTCTTCTCATCTAAACTCATCGATAAATATATCAGAGAAAGAGAGTCAAGCAGGGTTCTGCTACTCCACTCCAGGCCTCTTAATGTGGTTCATTTTTTGATAAATTTATTCAACTCACTGGAAGTAAAAAGGATATCGTGTTATTTTCTTCTCTCTGCACAAGGATTTACTGGGTTTATAAAATAAATAATAATGAGTTTAGGAAAACTCTTATTAAGTTTACCTGCATCTCATTTCAGTTAGAATATTCGTCCATTCATAAAACTATTTTCAAAAGTCTTGATGAAATATAGATACACCACAACTATATTGCACTTCGCGTCTGTCATTTCTGTCTCAATACTTGTCTCATCAAGAAATGGGGTGAGGGAAGGAGAATCGTTTTGGAAGATTTGGGTTATTCTCTGGTTGTCAATCCAGGTCTATTTCGAACTCTTCTACTTGCTTCCCTATGCCTCAGAGGCTGTACTCTTCAAGCTGCATCACCCACAGATCTTGTTCTTAACAACTAGCTTATTTGTCCTTAACAAGCAAAGAGCAAGATGAAGACAGTTACAAGAGCTGAAGTAAAAATTCAAACAAAAGTAGGAAGTTTGACTTGATGATTACTAAAATGACCTGAAATTCTTCTGAAGAACAGAAGCTGCTCCACTGTCCATAATACAGCTAGACCTGTATTTAGAAGCAAAGCGATCCACTGATGAAAAGGTGAGAAGGACAGGAGCAAGAAGCGAAGGATATAATTACAAAACCATTCAAAGTTAATGACTTCAAATATTTCAAATATTCAGTTATTTTTAAATATTAGTCAACATGTCAGCATTTCCCTATATTTTAGCATAAGAATAAGAAAAATCTATCATTTATTTAGCCTTTATATGTGTCATGACCTTAATATAAATATCACCTGTAAGCTTTTCACAGTATTAGAAGTTCTGTATTACCCTATCATGTCTTCAGAGAAAGAAACACAAATTTGGAATGGACAACAAATTGTTCAAGAGTAAAATACTAATGAGTACCAGAGCCAATCTTCAAATCCCTTTCTATCTGGTTCCAAAACCAACTTTCTCACTCTGCAATAATAGCTAGGATACTTTACTACAATCTTTTCTTCTAAAATTGGACCATAAGCCTTGAATACTCTGGACACAAACTTAGGGTATATGTATGTTTTTTAAAAATCGAATTAGGCTTATAACTTATTAATGTTACTTAATGCATAACTGCATCTATTATAAAGGTACAAATCTTTATAAAATGTCAAGAATCTATTACAAGATACTGTATATGCTGGAGAGTAATTCTTGAGTTTTTTTCAGGTGCCTGCACATGTTTTCCACATAAATATACTCTGCCTTCCAACTTCATGAAAGAGAAGAAAAATGCCATATCCTTCCTTTGTATCTCCCTGCATGTGTCTAGCCACAGTATTATTCACACAGTGGGTAACCAATTTATTTTGCTGAGTGAAAGATGCTATTATTACATAATAACATTTTATTTTCCTCACAGCAATTAAAGCAAAAAAAAAACCCCTAAAAGTTGTTATGAAATTTTCAAATAAGACCTATTTAGCAATGAGTATTAGTCATGGAAATCATTGGTTATAACATGACCCAAGGAATACTAATGAAGGCAAAGCATATTATGACTAACCCACTTTTCAAAATGTTCTTGGTAGTAAGTGTTAGAACGAGGTCAAAGTCATGTTCCTTATTTGAAATGGAAAGGTAATTTGAATGCTTATAAAAGAATGCTTTGTGGTCTGCCAAGAATTTTAATTTCTAAGCTGTCAACTTTTTAGCACTTATATCTGATAACAGCTGTTATAATACATGCTCCAGTCTTCTATCAGATGTTGGCTGTTCCACAAGTCAGAAGTGAAATATGAGTAACGGTAATGTCAAAAACGCAATGCAACTTTGAACCTTGATCAAATTTCAGTGTTATCAAATTATGTTAAATTGACATATTGATGGCAGCGTTACACATTTTCACGTCTGATATTGTGCTCAAAAGTGATTTTTTTCTGAAAGAAAAACAAAGTGAAGTGGTTTGATTTAATTAAACAACTGATACCACAGTTTTTGATACGGAAAAAAGATGATGGAAATGTTTTTCTATCTCTAGAGACACTGCAGCAAAATGGAGAATGAGGACAATACAAAATGCAGTTTGTAGATTCCTTTCTGCCACTAAGACCAAGCCACTAAAGCGCATCTCACTAACAAAACCCGGCTAAAGTAATGGGACAAAGGGCAGGCAGAGGAAACCACTACTTAAATACTTAACAGCTATTTGGTATATTGATCATATTCAATTTGGTTTATGTCCACTAAAATTTTGGTTTGTTTTGAGAACTGAAACATAGGGGGAAAAGGAATCAGTAAATCAGATAGTAAGGAAGAAACTCTCTACAAGGGTCTGTGGGGTGGGATAAAGAGAGTAGGAGCCCAAACAGAAATACTAACTGAAAGCAATCCCCAATGAGTGAGTATGAGGGATCTGTAAGGTTATATGTTATTTCAGAAGCAATTAATAGCACTGGCTGCTGTGCTTCAAAGCTAAGGAACTTTAAAGCCAGTAGCCCCAGAGAAACAGAAGAAGGGTGCTGATGAGTTAGAATCCCTATTTTTCTGTCTGTGAAGTTCAGAAAAAGCCTGGAGGAGCAGTGATCTTATTAACAGAGGTGAGACTTGGTGTACCTTCCTTATTTAAGCCTTAGGGTTACTTACCCTAAAGTTGCAGGTAAATAACAACTTTCAGTTCTAGAAAGTGATCCAAGAGAACAAAGTTTAAAAACTTAGAGTAATTAGTTTTGGATAAATGGCAACAAGTTCCAAGAGTCCAAGTTCAACCTCTCCCGTGGTCTAGAAAACTCTAAATGTGTCTGACTATATACTGTTTCCCCATAGGCATATACTTTTATGTGTCACTCACCAAACAATCAACACCCTCCAGCGTTACACTTCTTGTGCCTTAAACATGTTTTGCCCTTCCCCTCTCATTTGATTAGAGGGTTTAGAATTATCTGTTGACACTTAGATCTAAAAAGATTGCCAAATAATCCACTTTCTTTACCTTAAAACAAAAAGAAAGACTATACCACTTCTCTCAATTATGCCAATACTATATCTTAAATATACTTTTATTATAGAGTTTCTCCTATTCTGTTTTAGTCATCTGCATCTCCCATCAGTCTGTGAGATTCCTGTGAAAAATAGCTATTCATTCATGTTTTTAAATCCTGTACTAGCATACTGCTTGACATAGAAAGTCAATGCATATTTATTAAATAACTAAATAATTTATTGTCTTGAAGTCCTGTTCTGAGTATGTGGTTTTGAATTTTACCATCTATACATTAGGAAATTCATAATTAAATTTTGTTTTGCGTGGTAATTTTAATATAAGTCAAATTGTGTCAATAGAAGCATATAGCTTGAGTTTTAAAATTTCTGAATTTTTTCATTGCTTCACTGTGTAGTAGTTTAACGTGTTACTTAGACTTCTGTATTTAATGTAAATTTGTAACTGAATCTAGAGATAACAGAAGTTAGATAATTGTGGTAAGACTATCTTATATATGGTGCTGTGATCTTCCATCAGGGCACTAAAAATGTCAGGATATCTCTTCTTTTATTCTGTTAAAAGCTATGAATATTTTTAAGGTTTTTTTGGATGGGTGATTGCTTGATTTTGGAATACTTTAAATTTACTATGATATGTCAAAAAAGTGTTTTCATGTGTATTTATAATATTGTGGCTTATTGGTCTCAGAATACGAAATTTGATGGTCTTATCAGCTCTGCAGTATTCTTAATTATTACCTCCTTTAACTTTGTCTTTATTCCTTATCTTTTATCGCCTCTGGTAATTAATTAGATATATTTAAATTTTCTTTAAAATTCTGTCCTCCAAGTTTCTTCGCTTCTTATTATAGTGTTCTAATTCTTTACCTCTCTGTTTTTCTGCCACTTTTCTTTGTCAACTTAACTGGCTGGTTCATTTATTAAATTCTTACATTCTTTTTTCCTTTATGAAATATTTTTATTAATTTTCAAATATGTTCAGAAATTTAAAAATATGTCTCACCTCTTTTTTTGTTTTTCTCACTTTTTGCCCAGGCTGGAGTGCAGTGGCATGCTCATGGCTACTGCTGCCTCGAGCTGCTCGGATCAGGCCATCCTTCTATCTCAGCCTTCCAAGTAGCTGGAACTACAGGTGTGCACCACCACTCCTGAATATATATATATATATTTTTTTTTTTTTTTAATTTAGTGTAGAAAGGATGTCTTGCCATGTTGCCCAGATTGGTCTCCAATTCCTAGGTTCAGGCAATACTCTCATCTTAGCCTCCCAAAGTGCTGAGATTACAGGTGTGAGTCATTGCACTTGGCTTGTGTCTCACCTCTCTTTCAAATTTTCAATTCCTTTTTTATTTGTATAAATTCATTAAATACATGTATTTTGTATTCTTTCTATGTTGCTTACAAAATTCAGCCTTCTTTGCTATTGCTTTAAAAAAAATATCTTATTCGTGTTTATCTGTTTTTCTGCTTTTTCTAATGAGTGCATATCTCTTGTAGATATATTAAGGAAAATATTCAATGTCATATTTTAAAATAGTTTAGCCAAAAGCTTCTGTTTGTCCTTTAGCCAGATGCCAGGGAATTGCTAAAAATCCTGGAACATCTTAGCCTAAGTTTTTTAACTGAGTTTTTAAAGTCTAACAGATGGTAATTTCTCTTCAATCTCTTTCTATGGAAGATAATATTGTTGCAAGAATTCTCAAGGAAAGTATAGTATTATCTCTTATCCCCATACCCTCCTGTTTCAGCACTACAGTAAGCAAGAATCTGAATAACTTCTCACTCAGTGTTTTTTATTCTAGATTGTTCTCAGAAAAAGTGTTGCCTTTCATAGGCTCCAACTTCAGGAATTGCAAAATACATGAAAAAATTGCATATTTCAAGCTACTAGGGGCTGGCAGATGCCTTCTGGCCACATCCAGAGATACCTCAGTCTCTAGTTTCATACATTTTCATTGTTTGTGGTTTGTGAGAGCTTGTCTTAGTTTCCTGTTAGTCTAACCATGCATTTTTAAATGTGGGAATTATATCTATGTGGCGTATATTTTAAAAATACTTTTTTGGCATTTCCCTACATTAAATATGCAATTTTTGGAGGGAAATGTAAACATTTCAACTAATTTACCTGAACAAATTATGAATCCAAAAAGTCAAATATGATATCATCTTTTCACAGATAATGTAATCAAAAACAGAATATATTGTTTAACATCATTCTATTTTCTATAGAACTGAATTTGTGCACTCACTCTCAGACAATATCTCATATTCAAGTCAATTAGTTCTATCCATTCAACCATTTATTTACTTACATTTATTTGGCATCACCACAAACTTCGAATTTTGTAGACTACTTAATTCATAGCACTAATTCAATCTGATTATGCACTTCCAATGAGCAAATGAGGATATTTATCATTATTAATTTTAATAAATGAGATTCACTTTCATCTGTTATAAATGTAAACATGTCTCCTGATAAGAAATCTTTTTTCTGGAAAAGATGCTGCTTTATAAAATGCTAATAAAAACATGTGTATCACTGAATCAAAGGTTTTGCTAAAGCTTGTGTAATCAATAATAGATAACTATTTATGTTTTTTCAGCATCTTTATTTCTTTATGTTTTATTGATGGTAAGGATCTTGGTATTTAAAGTTTAGTTTCTTATCAGCAATACAGAGGTCTAATATTATATGCCGACCTAATCTACATGAATTTTTTCTTCCTTTTATGCGACCTTATGTCTTTTGGAAATAACACACTTAATGTTTCAGAATAATTGGTTTGGATGTTCTCTCTCATCTAGTCCTGAGGCAATGAACACTTTAAATGAGTCAATAACAGAGGTAAAATGCAGAGTGAATATTAAAATTTTAGATTAATTAAACCATGAAATAGGTAAGCTGAGGTTAAAATATTGATTTTATTTACATTTGTGGAATACATATTGGCTTAGCCTTCCCTTTTAAATATCCTTTTCCTCATCATTGTTACAAAACATTACTCTCAATATCACTAAGAAAAAAATTGAATAACACTAACATATTTGATCATGATTTTAATAATACAAACCATTTTTTGCATAAAACATGAGGTTCTAAAAGCTTATCTTCAAATATGTATAACTTGCTTTAAAAAATGAGATTTTTTTTCTGTGTCACATAGGGTATTTCTCATATTTCTGCTGGATTATTTTTCTTCAAAATCACCATGAAGGAAAAAAAAAGCATATGCCTAGTAAGTTTTGGAATCAATAACATAAAATGCTACAGAATTTTAATTAATGTATTTGCTAATGGTATTTCATTTTATTTATTGATAAAAAGGCAAGGTTTGACTCAACCATGTCTGGTTCATACAGATACTTTCTGCTGTGAATGGATCAGAAAAAAAAAGTATTAATTTTAAATTACAAAATGTGGAATCATTAGATAACTAAAAGAGACTGAATTAAAACTCTTTACACTTTCTCACAGTTTTTAGAATGTTTACAATGTTCTAAAAAATTGTGATAAAGATAAAGACTCACTTAAAGTCTAAAAGAGGAAGAAAATCATGTCCCTAAGCCATTGGCAAGTACTAAATAGCTATGGAGCGATAATCTTTGGGGTTTAGCATGAGATTAAACCAAAAACTTTAGCCTCTTCTAGTCTTCCTAACACATGGTCTCACTTTTCATAAAAAGCGATGTTTATAAGTAAACTTTATGAAGTGCAACAATGAAATCTCTTGTTCACAATACAAAATAGAAAAATAATCAGTTGTAAGCACTGCATTTTAAAATCTATTCTTAATACTTATGATGTTGTAATAATAAACATTGAATGTATATATCTTTGCACACAACACATTTGTATGTCTGTACAATAGATTTCCAGCAAAGAGGTATAGAACTGCTGAATGCCAAAGATAACTTAATTCAACTTACTTTTCCTTTCTGACATATGGGCATTTTATTGTTTTTAATTTTAGATTTATGGGGTATATGTGCAGGTTTGTTACGGGAATATATTGCTTGATAGTGAGATTTGGGCATCTGTTAAGCCCAAGTGTGACCATGGTACCGTTTCAACCCTTGTCTCCTTTCCTTCCTCCACCCATTAGGAGTCCCCAGTGTCTGTTGTTCCTATCCCTATGCTCTTGTATACCTAGTGTTTAGCTCACTGATAAGTGAGAATATGTGATATTTGATTTTCTGTTTCTGTGTTATTTCGCTTAGAATAATGACCTTCAGCAGCATCTACGTTGCTCAAAGTACATGATCATATTCTTTTTTTGTTTGCATAGTGTTGCATGGTGTTTATGTACCACATTTTCTCTGTCCCATCCACCACTGATGGGCATGTAAGTTGCTTCCATGTTTTTGCTTTTGTGGATAGTGTTGCGATAAACAAATATACACAGATGTCTTTTTCGTAGAATGATTTATGCTACTTTGGGTATACACCCAATAGTGGGATTTCTGAGTAGAATGGTACTCTATTTCTAGTTCTCTGAGAAATTGCCAAATTGCTTCCATAGGGCATGCACTAGCTTAAATTCCCACCAACAATGTGTGAGCATTTTCTTTTCTGTGCAATCTCACCAATATTTTGACTTTGTGATAATAGCCATTCTGACTGATGTGAGATTGTATCTTATTGTGGTTTTTCTTTGAATTTCTCTCATGATTAGTGATGTTGAACATTTTTTCATGTGTTTGTTGGCTACTTGTATTTCTTCTTTTGAGAAGTGTCTTTTCACGTCCTTTTCCCGCTTTTTAATGAAGATTTTGTTGTTGTTGTTTTCTGTTGATTAGTCTGAGTTGCCTATAGGTTCTAGATATTATTTCTTTTTTTGGATGCAGAATTTGCAAATATTTTCTCCTATTCTTTAGGTTGTCTATTTACCCTGTTGATAGTTTATTTTGCTATACATAAGTTATTTAGTTTAATTAGGTCCCACTTGTCAATTTCTGGTTTTTTTGGCATTCACTTTTGATGACTTGGTCATAAATTTGTTGCCTATGCTGAAGAGTGTCCCCTAAGCTTTTTTCTAAGATTTTTATATTTTGAGGGCTTGCATTAAAGTCTTTCATCCATCGTGAGTTAATTTTTATATATGGTGAAATGAAGGGGCCCAACTTGATTCTTCTGCATAGGTTAGAAAGTTTTCCCAGCACCTTTTGTTGAATACTGTGTCTTCTCTCCAGTGTCTATTTTTGTCAACTTTGTCAAAGATCAGTTGGTGATCAACTTTATTGGGTGTGTTGGGCCATTAATTTTGTTTGTTTGTTTTTGAGTTGGAGTCTCACTCTGTAGCCCAGGCTGGAGTGCAATGGCACACTCACAGCCACCACAGCCTCGACCTGCTTGGGTTAGGAGATCCTTCCGCCTCAGTCTTCCAAGTAAATATTTGTTTCCTTATTTATAAATGGACACATTAAATTCATTTCCTACTTTGGAATATAAGCTCTAACAAAATTCCTTGATTTATTTTCACTACCTAGAATTTACAAGCTCCACATTGTGATATTTAAGTGTTTTTTTTTAACCACATTTCAAAGGAAAACAGTTTAGATTTTTGTTTCCAGGAAACACATATTGAATATGACTTGTTTAGCACTCAAATGAGTGACTCATGCATTATGCCACTATTTCTACATATAACTACAAAAATATGCAGGTGGTTTGTTAGAAGTAAAAAATATGAAAATGCTTATAATGCAAATGTCAAAAAAAAGTGTTTCACAAAAGTCATGGTCATTTATTTTTGTTGGTTTTCACAAAAGAGAAAAATAAAACACATTTAAATCAGATTTATTAACTTATGTCTTGCAGAAATTGCCTTAACCTTGAATGATGGTCTTTATTTCAAGTATGTGTATATCTTAATTATCATTTTTCAAACGCTCCTACCTAAAATGTTAATGCATTCAATCATAATTTCCCCGTATGAGATTCTGATTTCAGACACTTGATCCATAGATGTGTCCCATTGACCATTCCATATATCTCATGCATGTTTCTTTCCTTTGTTTTAGGTGACCTTCCTATACTTGTCAAATACCACATCTCACCTTCAGTATTCAATATCCTGTCTGGTCAATTCTCTTGTCTCATCCCCCATAAATGACTGATCCTGACATCATCTATCTTAATGCAATTTATTTTTTAAAAATTATTTCATATTCATGAAAGAAATTAATGAAAATACAAAAATGAAAGATGACTTGTGCTTATGAATTGAAAGAATAAAAAGTATTAACATTTCCATACTACTCAAAATGATCTGCAGATTTAATGCAATCTCTAATTTTAAAATTCAATAACATTTTTTACAGAAATAGGAAAAACAGTTCTCAAATTATATGGAACCACAAAAGACCCTGATTAGTCAAAGCAATCTTAAGAAAGATAAACAAGCTGGAGACATTACAACATCTGATTTTAAAATATACTATAAATATATACTAATCAAAACAGCACGATATTGATGTAAAAACAGACACATAGACCAATGGCACAAAATAGGAAGCCCAAAATTATCCCATGCATTTATTGTCAATTGAGTTTTGAAAAAGATACCAAAAAAATATCATGGAAATGGACAGTTTCTTCAATAAATGGTATGGGGAAACTAGCTATCAATATGCAGAAGAATGAAATAAAATCCTTATATCTTATATACAAAAATCAACTCAAAATTAAATAAAGACTTCTAAGATTTGAACTGTAGGCCTTGCTAAGCTATGGTGTGATCATGTGCTCTTTGAACTATGGCCAGGTCATGTTCTTAAGCTTTGGCTCCCTCCCCTCCCTTGGGGAGGTGAATTCCCTCTTTCTCTCTCTCCAATTCACTTTTAAATAAACTGTATTTTCTAATCTAAACAAAAAAGATTTGGACTGTAAAACGACTAGTGTACAACATAGGAAAGAAGCTCCATAGCATGGGTCTAGACAATGATTTTTTGGATATGACACCAAAAGTACAGGCAACAGAATTTAAAAAAATAGATAAATAGGATTGCATCAAATTGAAAATTTTGAGGAGGAAACAATCAACAGAGTGAAAGGCAATTTAAGGAATAGGAAAAAATATTTAAAAACCATACATCGATTAGGAGTTAATATCCAAAATATATAAGAACTCATACAACTCAATATCCAGAAAACAAATAACTTGATTTTTAATAAGCAAAGGATCTGAAAAGATATTTCTCAAAAGAAGACATACCCATGGCCAACAAGTATATGAAAAAACGCTGAACATTATTATAATTAGGGAAATGCAAGTTAAAACCAAAATAAGAAGTCATATCACATCTGTTAGAATGACTATCATCAAAAAGAAAACAAATATCTAGTATTGGCAAGAGTGTGGAGAAAAGGGAACCCCTTCTCTGCACAGTGCATGTGAATGTAAAATAGTATAGCTATTACCCAAAAAAGTATGCAGGTTTCTCAAAAAATTAAAAATAGAACTGCTATATGATCCAGCAATCCCACTATGAGGTGTATATCCAAAGGATAAACTAGTATGCTGAAGTGATGGACACTCCTGTGTTCATTGCAGCATTATTCACAATAGCCAAGATATGGAATCAACTTGAATTCCATCAATGAATGAATGGACACAACAAACATAGTATATAAGGGTCTTCAAAAAGTTCATGGGAAATGCATAGTGTGAAAAACTATCCATGAACTTAAAAAATTTTTTTTTTATAAACCAGTACTAAATTGGCATAACACATCTGAATGGGATTTAGTTTGAGAAGGATAAGATATCAGTTTTGAAAGAACCCTTATCAGAGCTGGGCTCAGTGACTCAGTCTGTAATCCCGCGCTTTGGAAGACTGAGATGAGTGGATTGCCTGAGCCCACGGGTTCGAGACCTCATCTCTACAATAAATCAAAAAATT